>NC_133770.1:300632351-300665138 GCF_003597395.2 Chelonoidis abingdonii | reverse complement strand
GGACTTTGGGGAGCCTCCTCTCCCTTGGAGCAGACTTGTTCAGGGCAAGAAGCTCACACGGCTTCACCTCCTGGGTCTCTCCTTGGAGCATTCAGCATCCTCTGCCCCTCCGTGCGCTTCCCACAGTGAGTCCACCCAGGCGGGGTCCTGGGGAAGCCACAGGGTCCTGCACCCCCACTTTGCAGTAAGACGTACTCAGCCAGCAATAAAACAGAAGGTTTATTTAGACGACAGGAACACAGTCCAAAGCAGGTCTTGCCGGTACAGACAACAGGACCCCCTTTAGTTAGGTCCATCTGGAGCCCCTGCAACCTTCCCAGGTCAACACTCCCCACTCAGCCGTCATGGAACACAGACAGAACGTTGCCACTTTGTCACGTGCACACAGTCCCACATGCCCATACACACACCCACGTGCCCATACATACACCCACGTGCACACAGTCCCATGTGTCCATACGCACACCCATGTGCACACACTCCCACATGCCCATATGCACACCCATGTGCCCATACATACACCCACGTGCACACACTCCCACATGCCCATACATATACCCACGTGCACACACTCCCATGTGTCCATATGCACACCCACATACCCATACATACACCCACGTGCACACACTCCCATGTGCCCACTCACACTCCTACATGCCCACATGCACTGGCCCACGTGCCCACACACACAGCCACCCGGGTGCTCACCCACGCTCATTCCCGAGCTGTGCACCCCGGCAGGCCCAGCTGCTCACCTGGGGGATGAGGTGGAGCAGGGCGTCCCCGGTGAGTGAGCCCACGGCCAGGCTGACAAAGCCCTGGATGATGTAAGGGTAGGCACTGGCACAGGCGGAGCACAGGAGGAGGACTATGCCAAGCAGTGCGCACAGGCAGATCACCAGCGTGGCCAGTGAGCCATAGATGTACCCTGCACAGAGAGTGGATGTTACCCACCCCGGCCCAGAGACTCGCACTGCTCTGCACAGCAGGACGCGGAAATCCCAGGCAGCACGGCCAGATGCCCCCGCCAGCTCCTCCTCCAGGCCCTTGAGGCAGGAAGGAGCTGGGCTCTGCCCCTGCAGAGCACAGGACACGGGAGGGGGCAGGGGCTGAGGCACTGTCCTCATTCCCAAGCCGTTAGGGGCTTTGAGGACATAGGGGCACCACGGGCACCACCTCCCGCCCCACCACCAATGCTTTGAAATGTAGATATCTCTGCACGCCCCGGGGGCTGCCCCTTGTTCTAACATCCGGGCACCGCCAAGCCCAGCCATGGGGCCCCTCTCGCCCGGCAGCCCCCACACAGAAAGCAGCACAGCCGGAGATAGGGCCCTCACTCTCTGCCACGGTCAGTTGGCCGCCGGGGGCACTCAGGTGACGGCCAGAGCAGGCCCTGCTGAGCTGCTGCTGGATCAGAGCCGGGCTGAGGCTGGTGAAGTCCGAGCCAGAGATCCCTGCGCCGGGGTCGAGGCTGTAAATCTCCAGGAGGTCGCCGGGGCTCAGACACATCTGGAGACACAGATGGGGAGTTACTGACGGAGTCGGTGGCACCCAAGCCACGGATCCAAGCCCCCCACGGCCCAGAGCCCTGAGCCAGTGGGTAGTGGCCTCTCCAGGGCTTTGTGCCGGCTCCAGCAACATGGACCCAGCCCACCCCCAGAAGGTTTCCTGGGTCTCAGCCTGCCCTGCCCTGGTTCACTGCCAGCCCGAGGCCCAAGCATGATGCTCTTGCTGCCATGCTGCCTGGGCTGGCGGCTCTTTGTTTCCTGCCATTGGGATCTGCCTCGAGGGCTGCAGGCGGCTGCCCCTTGCGAACTAGACAGCAGGACACAACTCGGCCCCAAACTCAAACACGGGAGGGAAACGTCCCAATCCCGCGGCTTTGCCCCCAGGCCTCTGCCCAGCCAGGCTGCTGCCAGGCAGTACCAACTGCCCTGGGGGGGGAGCGAGGGAGTCAGGACTCCTGGGTTCTGTTCTCAGGCTGGGGACAGCCTCCCACTAGGGGTTGTGGGGAGAGCAAGCGAACTGGGGTCAGGAAGGAGAGAGCTGGACACTTCCTGTTTGTGTCTCTGCTTCAGGGCTTCAGCCGGCCACCGGCGGGTCAGGAAGGGATCTTCCCCAGTGTGTTCGGGGAGGATTTATCTCCTTCCTCTCCAGCACTCGGAATGGCCATGGCAGGAGATGGGGCACTGGGCAGGGGGTGGGCAAGGAGTTCCCCCAATCAGGCTGGCAGGGAGCTCAGGGGCTTCACCTTCCCCTGCAGCATGTGGGTCACTTGCCAGGATTAGCTGGGTGCAGCTCACTGGGACGTTGCCCTGCCATTGCGGTCTCTACTGTGCTCTGCCTGAGGGCTGTGGGGCTCGCCTGGGGGTGCTGGGGGCCTGTGATACACAGGAAGTCAGACTCTGCTCTGGGCCCCTCTGGCTTTCACCCAACGATTCTCCAGATGCCCCTGCCCGCTCTACCTACCGCGTCCCAGACGAGACCAGGTTCGTCCGGCTCCCTCTGCCCAGGGAGGCTCCGTCTCAGCCGCCTGGGCGTGTCGCCGTGGTGCGGGCCCACGTGAACGTCGCGGTTCGTGAGGTTGCCGGGGCGCTGGCTGGCGTGGGGAGCTGACGTGGGCTCCTCGCGGTGATTGGCATGTGCTTTGTCATCATGGTGATGGCCCGTGTGCTCATCCTCTGGCCCCAAGGCCAGCTTGGCCATCAGTGCGCTCAGGCCTGTCACAGGCCAAGCCCGTCATGCCCACTCCCAGCCCAGTCGCCCCTTGGCAGGAGCAGCCCTTCCCCTGCAGCCGCCTGCCCAGCTCCATCACTGCAGCCTCCTGCCCCATCCCCATCTAATCCTCCCCCACCCCAAGGCTCACCCCCCGCTGGCTGCCCCGGGCTCAGAGCTGGCTGGGGGCTGGGGATGCTGGCGCACAAGCTGCCCAGAGCGAACATCCCGGCTGCTCCCCCCCACCCTGGTGAGGCGCTGCTGAGGCAGGGGCTGGGACGGGGCTTTGGAGGAATTTCCCCCTCTGAGCCCAGCTCCCCCGGTGTGAGGGGCGAGCCCAGCCAGGCTGCGAGTGAGCCCAGCTCTCTGGGCTGCAATGAGGACACTGCATGATGCCATCAGCCTGCGGGGGGGCCAGAGCGGGGCCGTGCCCGGGGGCCTCTCAGAACCAGCGCCAGCCCTGGCACGGACCGGGCTTGTGGCTATCCCTGAGCCTGCCACCGGAGGGCGCCCTGCTCACACCTGGAGCCAGCAGGTGGCACATGCCCTGTTGGCAGGGAAAACCATGCCAAGTGCCCGCTGGCCACGGGGCTGTAGGGCCACAGGAACCATCGCCCTGTGCCAGCCTTTCCCATGGGGCAGGGGCTCAGCAAAATGCCGTCCCCCTGGGGACCCAGCCCTCCCCCAGTGGTCTGCTGCAAAGGACTCTGGGGCCCTGCAAGGAGGAGCTGGGGGCGGGGGGGGGGGGGACTGAGCCCTCAGTTACCCCCTGCCATGGCTGCCCTGACTCACCTGCCAGCGTCAGGTTCTGGGACTCATTGCCATAGCGACGGAAGATGTACCCCAGGAAATAGTGGGGGGGCGGCAGGGCATGGAAGCAGTCCCCCAGCAGCACATGGTACATGATCGTCACCAGCACCTGCCCGGCCACGTCGGCTGCCACCTGGCCAGAGACTGCGGTGCTCTTCTGCAGGACGTGGCCTGCATCCAGGCACGGCTGAGGGGAGACAGCTGATGAGAACAGCTCCCATTCCCAGCCCAGCTGCCATGGGGGAGAGTGGGGGGTGGATTTTGTGGTGTGGGGGTGGGACACACAGGGGAAGGAGAGTGAGAAAGCACCACTGAGAGGCGATGAGTCTGGACACTGGAACAGGTTCTGGAAACTCTCCTGTGGCTTGGGGGGCCCAGGCCTGGGGGTGTTGGGGAACAGCAGCAGCTGACATGCCTGATCCAGACCCACCCATCAATGGGATGGACTTAGAAATGCCAAAGGGGGGGGTCTCAGGGGTGGCCGTCTCCTGCTTTTCTCAGCAGCCCAGAGGGCTGGAAGCTGCTGGGTGTTTGCGCTGCGAGTCTCCCGTAATCCCCTGACTCCAGGGCCTGGAGCTTTAGGACCCTCCCCCAGGTACCATGAGACGTGCCCTAGAGGTGGGATCTGGTGATATGGGGACGGAGGCAAGGCGTTAGCGTGACAGCTACAGATCAGGGTGTCCCATAGGCTCCCGGGGGGACCTCAGCCCCTCTCCCTTCAGTGTTCAAGGAGGGGGGTCACAGCTGGTGGATTGGACACACCAGCCGGGCTCTGTTGGCCAGTTCCAGCCTCGGTCCCAGGAGCTGTTTGCTAACAGGTGGACCAGCCAATTTCCTCCTTGGCTGCAGTCCCAGCTCTCTCGCCAGCAGCCCTGGCAGCGCCACTTGGCTGGAAAGGCCCGGCTCACACGGCCGCCTCGCTCCAGCTCTCGGGTGGCTCTTGGCACAGCACGGACTATCCCATGGCCCTGCCCGAGCTGCTCCGGGGCAACGTGACTGGCGCCTTGAGTCAGCAGGGTGATGCTGTGGCAGGGGAAGGCTATCGCTGTGGGCAGGTGACAGACTCCTGGCCCCACCCGCACTCCACTGACTGGCACAGGGCTCGTGAGCAGAGGGCACTGGGCCTGGCATGGGCCAGGATCCCAACACACAGAACCACTGGGGCAGTCAGACCTGGCTGGGAGTGTTGATGTTTTCAGAGAGGGACTCTAAGCTGACTTCACCTCCACACACACCTTGCGCCCCAGCTCTGCCAGGGACGGCAGCACAGCCCTGCCATGGGGCTTGCATGACTCAAGCTAGTCAGTGCGGGGGGAGCTGGGGGGGATGGAGAATGGGACTGTACAAAAAAACAACTCAATCTACGTCAGTTACTGGTGCACCACAGAGCGATGTAACCCTGCAGAGCACTGCACCCAGTGTGTGGTGCCAAAAATGTTCTCAACATCCCGACTCCAGTGTGTGGCCACAAAAATCTGGCCCAATGCACTGGAACAAAGAAGGGGGCCACTCCTGCCTCCTGCCCATCAAAACTGACCAGCTGGTAACAGCCCATCGCAGGGCTGGACAGCTAGTGACAAGACATTTCTAGTGAAGGGCTTATTTGCACTGTCACTGCTCCAAATTCCTGCTCTGCTTCTTACAGACACAGCACTGGGAGCTAGCGCCTTGCCTCCTTATCAGAGTCCATTTAGCATGACCCCCCTCAGTCAATGTCCCGGCCCCAACCTCTCCAGGCCCATGCTCCCACCATCATGGGGCTAAGCCCCAAAGCGCCTGCCCCCCATGGGGCTAAGCCCCAAAGAGCCCGCCCCCCATGGGGCTAAGCCAGTCCTGTCCGGGATGGCACATGGGCAAGAGCCAGCACACAGTCGACCGGACCGGCAGGGGGCAGCTTCCTCAGGGCGGCAACTGGAAAGGGCCCAGGGCTCCCAGTTGCCACTCCTGAAGCCAGAGCCCCAGGCCCTTTAAATAGCTGCTGGGGCCCCAGGGTACCAGTGGCGATTTAAAAGGCTGGGTGGGGGGTGGGTGGTCGGGGTTTCGGAGGGGGGCAGGAAGTGGGAGGGGGCAGATAGGGGGTGGGCACCAGGCTATTTGGGAAGGCTCAGCCTTCCCTACCCAGCCCTTCGTACAGTTTTGTAAGCCCAGTGTCGGGGGCAGTAGTGCCACACCCAGGATTCCCCAGCAGGGAGCGCACACAGGCCCACACACAGGCACACGCGCGTGCGCACACACACACATGCACACTTACCTGGTGCCTGTCTGCGTCTCTGTAATTCTCCCGTATGCCTCCCAGCAGCTCCGCCACTTTGTCCGCCGTGGGCCCCGCAGCGGGATTCCCACTGGAGAAGCTGGTGAGGAAGGCCCCGGCCTCGGCCGCCCACTGGCCGCCCCTCACTGCAGCGCAGGTGGCCGTGGGGTCTGTCAGGTAGAGCAGCATGCCCGCACCGAGCCGCAGGAGCTCCGTAGCCGTGAGGTTGGCGTTGCCCGTCTCTGCCTTGCCCACAAGCACGAAGATGTCCGGCACGGAGATGCACTATGGGCAGAGGGACAGAGCACCACACCGCACTGAGCCCTGCGGAGACAAGCTGGGACTATGGCCTGGGGCCTGCAGAGCCCACTGGGTGACTGGCCTGCCCTGCCCTGCCAAGCCTGCCCTGCCCTGCCCTGCTATGCCTGCCCTGCCCTGCCATGCCTGCCTGCGGCTCAGGGCTGGAGCCCCTCGAGGTGACATGTGGCAGTGGGGCCAAAGGGGACATTTTACCCCAGCATCAGCCCTTGGCACCCTTGGGGCAGTGAGCTGGGGCCCGAGGAGCTGGGATCCCCAGTGCATTACCCTGCCAGTGCCCGGCTCCGGGCCCTTGCTGAGTTGCTGTGTGAGCTTCGGTCCCTGCTGCTTCCAGAGAGCTGGGGAAGGATCTAGGCCGACGGTGTCCAACCTTGTCCATCCCAGGACCCGCCCCAGAGCCCTCAGCCCCTTTGAGAGGGACAGGGTGGACCCTGGGCACCACCCCTGGCTGAGATCCCGCTTGGAAGCATCTGAAGAAATCGGCTCTTCCTAGGGTTCTGCACCACGGGCAGTGACGGCTGAGCCGATGGTCTCACAGTTGGACACCTGACATTGGCACCTGGACGCGTGGCTGGATTCTGGGACATGCTGAGCACCCAGCAGCTCTCGGGGGCGAAGGGGACCTGGCACCGTGACCAGCAGGCCGGTTGTGTTTGCCACCTCATGCCTCGGTTTCCCCATGTCAGGTGGCTCGCTCGCGCCAGGGAGGTGGCAGTGAGCTCACACACCAGGCTCTTGGCAGGCCCGACGCACTGACACGTCCTTCAGTGCCACGCAGGCGGGGTCGTCCCTGGGACGTGAGGCTAGGACAGGGCCAGTGGTGTCCAGGTCAGGAAGGGACCCTACTGATAGCCCAGACCCAGGGTAGCCCTGCCCAGGAGAGCGTTTGCCTCTTATCTACCCTTCAGCAGCTCTTATCAGGCGAGCGAGGCTGGCCGGGCGTCCAGCCCCAGGCAGCAGGGCCGGGTAGCTCCCTGCAAGCTCTAGCCCAGGGGTCGGCAACCTTTCAGAAGTGCTGTGCCGAGTCTTCATTCATTCACTCTAATTTAAGGTTCCGCGTGCCGGGAATACATTTTAGTGTTTTTTAGAAGGTCTCTCTCTACAAGTCTATATATTATATAACTAAACTAGTGTTGTATTGTAAAATAAAACAGGTTTTCAAAAATGTGTTAAGACAGAAGCTTCATTTAAAATGAAATTAAATGTTGATCTTACACCACCGACCCACTCAGCCCAGCTGCTGATCTGGGGTTCTGTTCACCTACGGCCGGTAGTGGCTGAGTGGGGCCTGCAGCTGACCAGCTGGGCGGGTCGCAGCCAGAACCCAGACCGGCAGCGGGCTGTGTGGGGCTGGTGGCCGGGACCCCAGACTGGCGTGGGCTGTGTGGGCTGGTGGCCGGACCCCAGACGGCAGCAGGCTGTGTGGGGCTGGTTGGGCGGGACCCCAGACCAGCAGTGGCTGTGTGGGGCTGGTGGCGGGACCCCAGCCTGGCAGCGGGCTGTTTGGGGCTTGGTGGCCGGGACCCCAGACTGAGATGGGCTGAGCGGCTCAGCTTCATTGCCCATCAGGGTTCCATCCTCTGGCTCCTGCCAGCCCGGATTCCGGCTGCTAGACCCGCTCAGCCCAGTGCTTGGTCTGGGGTCCGGCGCCTGCCCACATCAGTGGGGTACCTACCTTCTCCCCTAGTTCTGGCCCATTCTCTTCCCCTCTCTGCACTGAGCTGGACTTGGAGTGGAACGAGCACAGGGCTGGGGGTGAAGGTCTGGCCAGGAGCTAGAATGAAGGAGGGTCAGGGTTGGGGCAGGAGGTTTGTGGATTGGGGGCACTTACCCTGGGCAGCTCCATGTGGTGTGAGGGGTGCAGGTGGGAATGTAAGTAGGGTGCAGGGGCTCCTGCTTGTGTGCTCAGGGTGGGGGTGGGAGTTGCAGGGCGCAGGGATGTGGCGGGGCTGGGGGAGAGTGAGTGCAGAAGGGCTGGGGGCATTGAGGGGGGTGCAGGTGTCAGGGTAGGGGGGCTGGGTATGTGTGGGGTGCCAGTCAGGGCTGGGGTCATGGGGCAGGGTGAAGGAGTCAGAGGGCTGAGTGGTACAGGGCTCAGGGCAGAGGGCTGGGTGTGTGTGGGGGGGATCAGGGATCAGGGCAGAGGGTGACTGCACCCCCCAGAACCCCCAACCCCTCCTTGCTCCTTGTCCCAACTACCCCCTCCTGGGACCCCACCCCCTATCTAAGCCTCCCTGCCCCTTATCTCCTGACTGCCCCCCCAGGACCCTACCCCCTACCTGTCCCCGGGAGCCTGGCCAGAGTCGCTGCGTCTCCCTGAGCCAGCGTGGGCTTGCCACGTCGGCAGACTTTTAATGACACTCGGAGTCCCAGGCAGCAGGCAGCCACGTGCCATTAAAAATTGGCTCGTGTGCCATCTTTGGCACCCCTGCCATAGGTTGCCGACCCCTGCTCTAGCCAGAGGGCACTGGGCTCATCGCTGGTGCAACCCCTGCCCCCCCCCGGGGCAGCCAGTCTCAGAGCCCAGCTCTCCAGCCTCGGGCAATGGGGCCCTGTAGCCGCGCCAGGCTTGGCTGGCGCTCGGGCTTGGAGGCTGAGGGGGCGGGTCTCAGAGCCCCAACTATTTTAAGCACTGTGCTGTGAGCCACAGCACACACCCACACCTACACACCGTGCACCCCCACTAACACACACACCCCTACACACTGTGCAACCCCACTACACACACACCGCTACACACTGCGCACCCCCACTGCACACACACACACCCTTACAAACTGCACACCCCTACTGCACACACACACACCCCTACACACTGCGCACCCCCACTGCATACACACACACACACCCCTACACATTGCGCACCCCCCACTGCACACACACACACACACCCCTACAAACTGCACACCCCCACTGCACACACACACACCCTTACAAACTGCACACCCCCACTTCACACACACTCCCCCCTACAAACTGTGCACCCCCACTGCGCACACACACACCCCTACAAACTGCACACACACACACCTACACACTGTGCAACCCCACTACACACACACACACCTACACACTGCGCAACCCTACTGTACACACACACCCCTACACACTGCGCATCCCCACTGCACACACACACACGCCTCCCCACAAACTGCACACCCCGACTGCACACACACACACCCCTACACACTGTGCACCTCCACTGCACACGTGCACATACACACATACGCACCCCTACAAACTGCACAACCCCTCTGCACACACACACACCTACACACTGTGCACTCCCACTGCGCACACACACACACTCCTACACACTGCGCACCTCCACTACACACACACACCCCTACACATTGCACATCCCTACTACACACACAACCCCCTACACACTGCACAACCCCACTACACACACACACCTACACATTGCGCAACCCTACTTCACACATACCCCTACACACTGCGCACCCCCACTGGACACACACAGACACACACCTACACACTGTGCACCCCCACTGCACACACCCCCGCACCTACACACTGCGCACTCCCACTGCACACACACACACACACTGCACACCCCCACTCCACACACACACACACACACACACAGTGCACCCCCAGTACACACACATACACCCCTGCATATTACGCACCCCCACTGCAGGCGCGCACACACCTACACACTGCGCACCTCCACTGCACAGACACCTACACACTGCGCACCCCCACTACACATGCACCCCTACACACTGCACACCCCCACTACACACATACACACCCCTACACATTATGCACCCTAACTGCATACAAACACATACACACTTCACACTGTGCACACACCTACACACTGCACACACACAGTCTGCATGCATGCACACACATACACACTGTGCACCCCCACTGCACACACACGCACACACTGTAAACCCCCACACACATACACACTGCGCACACACACCCTGCAGACCCCCATTGCTTGCCAGCACACACCTGTACACTGCACATCCCCACTGCACACACGCACACACACACACACACTCCACACTGTGCACATGCATATACATTGCACACACACCCCCAGCGCACACACCCCCACCGCAAGCACACACATGTACACACTGTGCACCTCCACTGCACCCCGACGTACACACTGCACACCCCACACTGCATGCACACACACACTGCCCACCTCCACTGTGTGTACACCACACCACGTACACTCTGTGCACCCCACACTGCATACAAATGCACATAATGCACATATGCTACACACATACACACACACTGCAAACTGTGCACACCCCACACGTACACAGTGCACACATGCTGGACACAGGGGGCGCATGCAAACACAGAGTGCAAGCACACTGGCTGGAGCTCAGGCCCGATGCCCCCTCCCTTGCCCCTTGGTTGCAGATCAAACTCCCACTGACTTCCTAGGGGATTTCCCTGACCAGGATTTAAGCTAGTCAATGGTAACAGTCTGAGTCACCTCAGTAACGGCAGCCCTGGAGAACAGCCGGAGCCTGCCGGGCGCAGATGAGATGGACTCAATAGAATCAAGGCCACACACTGGCCCAGTATGGGCTGACTCTGCTCACAAGGGGCTTGAGCTGCCTGCTCCTGTCTACACTAGCGAACACTGGGCTAGTGCTAGGGGCGGTTCAGAGACATGTCGGTGCAGACAAGGCCACGGGGAGGAACCTGCCAGGGAAACAGGGGCCAGTTCTGTGTCTGGGGAGAGATGCCCTGTGCTTATGGCAAGGGAGTACGGGCTTAAGCAATGACAAACTGTCAGGAGCAAAGGAGCTACCTCCCTGCCTCTCCCAGTGCGAGTGCGGGAGCTGGCCTGGATCCCAGCCACCAGCTGGGGCAGCCAGGAGACCCTCCCACCCCTGCCCGGCACATGCTAGCGCCAGTTCTGAATGCACCAGCTACACCAGGGCTCCCTCCCATCGGGGAGATGCTCCTCCGGCTGGAGCCATCCCTGCACGTCCCGTCCCTTAACATCTCCCCCTTGTGTTGCACCCCCACGTTTCCCCCTCAGACGGGGCGCTCCTGCCATGGCCTGGCCGCGATGCCCCAGCTGGGAATCCGCCGTTCCTGCTGCCTCGGCCCCTCCTGCCCCGGCTGGAGTTTGACCCGGTCTTTGCTCCCGACCCGCAGAGGAAGGAGGGGAGCGGACCGCGCCTGGCTGCGGCGTTACCTTTTCACACGGCACTGCTGGGCACTGCACACGGGCCGCCAGGATACTTAAGAGGGAGTCCAGCGCAGCGTGGAGCAGAGAGCCTTCTCCCGACGCCAGCAGGGCCCACACGTTCCGCAGCACCTGCTCCTGGCTGGGCACCGGCGCCCCTCGCCCTGGGCACACAGCTGCCCCCAGGCAGAGCAGAACCAGAGGCACCAGGAGTGCCATGGCAGCGTCCTCGAGGCCCACGCTGGCTCGGGGAGACGCAGCAGCTCTGGCCAGGCTCCCGGGGCCAGAGAGCCAGAGCTATGGGGAGCAGTGGCTCTAATCCTGCAGGTATTTGCTGCTGCCGCCTGTGATTGGCTCAGGGTGAGATTGTCTCGGGTTAACCATTCCACAGAACCTGTCCAGCTCTGCAGATCCTCCTGCGATAGGGGCAGGGCAAGGTGGCTGCAAGTTACCCAGCCCAGCCCATTGTCCCACCAGCCGGGGAGTGGCGGGGCTCTGTTCTGCCAGAAGAGCGGGCACAGCCCCGCTCCAGCATCGTCAGCAGAGCTGCCCCCGCTGGGAGGAAATGAGCAGGCAGGACCTGCGTCGAGCCTATTGCCCAACACGGCTCCAGCTCAGCCCTGGAGACAGGACGGCTCATCCGCCCAGCAGCCCCAGCTCCTCCATGAGGAAGGGAAGGGGCAGACGCATGGATGACAGTCTCCTGGTCCCCGCTCCACCAGGGCCAATCCCTTCCCCTCTGGGCCTTAACTCCCTCCCTTAACTCCACGGGGACAGTGAGGGTTTGTGAACAGCACGGGGGGTTCTGCTGCATACGAGCACCTCGCTCTGCCCTGGCGAGCCCCGACCGCCACACCGGCCTCCTCAGCCCCAGGACACACCACAGCTGGGGAACGGGCTCCCGGGGGAAGTGACTCACGCAGGGTCATGCAGTGAATCAGTGCAGAGCTGGGGCTAGAAGCCCTGACGCCACAGCCCTCTGCTGTAACCACTAGGACACACTCCCCTCCCAGAGCCGGGAACCCCCTGACTCATCCTTCCTGTGGCTCTGCTGGAGCCCACTCCTGTCCCAGAGCTGGGACAGAACCCAGGAGTCCTGGCTGTCAGCTCCCCCTGCTCTATCCCACTAGGTCCCACTCCCCTCCCAGAGCAGAACCCAGGAGTCCTGGCTCCCAGCCCCCCCTGCTCTAACCACTAGACCCCACTCCCCTCCCAGAGCCAGAACAGAACCCAGGAGTCCTGGCTCCCAGCCCCCCTGCTCTATCCCACTAGACCCCACTCCCCTCCCAGAGCTGGAGATAGAACCCAGGAGTCCTGGCTCCCAGCCCCCCCTGCTCTAACCCACAAGCCCCCACACCCCTCCCAGCACTGGGGAGAGAACCCAGGAGTCCTGGCTCCCAGCACCTGCTCTATCCTACTAGACTCCACAACGGATTCTTTAGCGTCCCCACGTGGGGGGAGAGGAAGGTTCATTCCGGGCTGGGGGGAAGGGTCCCCCATGTATCCCGATCAGTGGCACTGGAGTCGGGGGGCCCGTGCTCCCAGGAGGGAGGGTCTGTTGTTGAGGGGGCACCAGTGGACCAGGGGATTGGGGCTGGGAGCAACGCGGCCATGTGGACAGAGCAGGGCCTGGGGTTCGGCGAAGTTCCCCTTGCTCAGCGTAACCTGTGCTCAGCTGCCCTGTGTGCTAGTGCCCCCGAGCCAGCGTCGGAGCCGTGTGCTCTCGGCAGAGCAGCGGCCGGCAGCGGGAGCCAGGACACTCGGGCTGAAGCCCTGGATCCTGCGGACACAAGCATAAGCCAGCGATGGACCCAATGGAAGGAGGCGTCCCAGCCGCACGCAGGCCTGGCCGTGCAGCAGGGCAACGCCGGCAGGACAGTGGAGCTGTTAGTGAACCGTACTAGGGAGCGAGGCCCAGACACCACTGCCTGGAGCCTCCCAGCATCCTGGGGCCCTGGGGCCCGAGGGGGAGGGCACAGCCCCCATGTTACTGCCTTACGCACACAGGTTGCTCTGGGCAATCTCGGGGAGCTAGCGGAAGCCCTAATTTCGGCCCGGCCAGTCGCCCCTGCGGGAGCAGCTGCTCCAGGACGGTGATCTCACATTAGACAGACGCTCAGCCATGGGGCGCGGAGCCGAAGCCTCAGGAGAAGGGATGGAAGCCCCGGGAGGCAGGACAGCCCCGGGAATAGTTGCAATGAGACCCCAGCAGAGGAGAGCAGGTGGCGCGTTCCAGCCACCCTGGGGAGATGCATTGCCAGCAGGACGCCTGGCGGACAAAGGAGAAGTGCCCGGCCCAGGACAGCACTGCCAGGGAGCCCTCGAGCTGAGGAAGCTCAGCCTGGGACAAGAGGGAGAGGGCCCGTCAGACAGCGGGGACGACATCACGACACTCCTGGAATCCCAGAGCGTTGCAGGCTCTGGGATTCCAGGCCAGGCCAGGACAGTAGCAAGGGACAATCCCACCCTCCGTGCACACAGCTATGGTAATGGGCAATGCCCTGTGCGGGCAGGGCCTCCTGCAGTGCCATTCCTGGGGGACGGGACTCAAACTCACCTGTTGCAAAGCGTAGGCGCAAGCTACGCACGTCCAGCAAGAGCAGAACGCAGCCCCTGGGAAAGTAACCAGAAGGGAACAGGCACTGCCAGCCGAAGTGTGCAGTGGTGGATGGGAAGCACCCTGCATACCCCACCCTGCACGCACACACGTACACACTGCACACCCCACACTATGCACACACACACATACACACACACCACTGCATGAACACACGTACACACTGCACACTCCCACCCTGCACGTACACACATACACACTGCACATCCCACATTGCGCACACACACCACTGCATGCACACCCATACACACTGCACACCCACACTGTGCACACACACACCACTGCATGAACACATGTACACACTGCACACTCCCACACTGCATGTACACACATACACACCCCACCCTGTACACACACACGTACACACCGCACACCCCACATTGTGCACACACACCACTGCATGCACACTCATACACACTGCAGACCCACACTGTGCACATACACACCACTGCATGAACATACATACACACTGCACACCCCACACACAAACATATGCACACTGTGTGCACACAGACATACATACTGCACACCTCACCCTTGCATACATATGTAAACACTGCACACTCATGCACACATGCCTCACTGCATGCACACACATACACGCCCCACACTGTGCACACACAGCGATACAGGCCATGGAGCTGCTCAGGGTGCAGGGTCAGGATTTCAGTGCTGCAGTGCAAGTAGCAGAAGGAGGCGTCCCCTGGACAATGGAGCCCATCTGAAAAGCATGGGGGGTGTTTTCCAAGGCAGTGGGTGCCTCGAAGGAAAGCTGCGAGTGGAACCTGTGAGCTTACCATGAAGGGACATTCCAGTGGCACTACGCACTCCAGTACGCAAGGAGCTTGCAAGGCTGCAGAGCAGGGGTATCTTAACACCTGGAGAGGCCAGTGCAGCCTGAGTTACTGGCATGGTGATGGTAAGAAACCATCAGACAAATAATGCACCTGCAGAGACCTGAAGCCTCTGGACCAGGCATTGCAAAGATGCTACTATCCACTGGCCACAACAGATGACATCTTGCCAGAACTTTCCAAAGCCAGAATCTGTTGGGGCCGGGCTGTGAGGAATGGGGCTTGGCACATCAGCCTGGATAGACTCAGGCATGCTGACAGCCTGTGCAACACTGTCTGGTTGTTATACATGGCTGTGCAGGCTGCCCAGCACCAGAGAGGTTCCAGAGAAGACTCATGTAACGCTGTCTGCTGTGACTGCAGAGCATGAGTGCCGGGAACCTGGCACCAGCCCCACATCGGCTGTGAGTTCTGTGTTCGATTTCACCAACCAGTTACCAGGTGTGAGCTCCTCAGCCCCACAACAGCCTAACCGGGGAGTCACAGACAGGCCCGTGGGCGACCCCCTTTGTCCTGCCACCTGTGTGATAGCTGGGCCCTTCCCCCAAGGATACAGCAACAGTCAGGTTACTCCCTGTCCCAAAGGACCCATCCTCACCCCAGGGCCCCTGCGCTTCAGCTCTCACACCAAAGCCCCCGCTTGTAGCCAGCCCTATAATAAACTACACACCAATTTATTACCTAGGAAAAGTTATTGACAAGCTTAAAGCAGGTAACCATAGATACACAAATGAATTACATCCTAAGTTCCAAAAAGTCATAGAAGTTTCTATGTTCAGCAAGCTCCATACGGTCTTTAGGGCTGACCCAGGCTGAGCACTGGGGATCTCTTGCTTATGCTTAGAAACCTGCCCTCCCTCCCCCAAGTCCAAGCAGCACAGATACAATTCTTTCTTGTTAAGCATTTTTATCTCCCTCCTCTCTTCTGCTGTGAGCTGCAAATTCAGCTGATGGGAGGAATCCATGTGCATGACGCAACTTCATGAAAGGGAGAGAAAACAACCATTTTTTGTCCTCTTTATCGTCCCACAATGGTCTGTCTGGTGTTGATGGGCCTTCCCCATGGGGCAGGATGTGACACCTCCCGCTGGAGCCAGCACTTCACACTGGTTAGTGTCGCTCTCCTGCCTGGTGAGTTACAGGGTCACAGAGGCTCCCAATCCAACCGCTCAGATGTTCCCTTGCACTAGCAGATACGGATGTTACCCGTGAGATTGATGCCGGCAGGATTCAATAAAGTCTAAACATTAAACACATTCTTAGAAGCCTAAAATGGATCTGAACAATACTAACACGCAGGCGAATCAGGCTGGTTCCAGCAACGTATTTGTCAGTGTTCCCTTGAGACATGGCTACTTTGGCATGAGCTGGCACCTGGTCTGCCAGCATCAAAACTCACCCAAGCACCAGAAGGGCTACCTGAGGTGAAAATAATGTAGGCAACATCCTCCATGCAGATGAAGGGAGCAATGATACAGACGTGGAACGAGACCGTGACTGAAAATGACCAGCCTTTTCTACAGCGATGCAGGGACAAGAACCTAAAATTCAGCCCAGACAAAATGTGACCCAAACTTCGTGAGGTGACAGGCATTGCTCAGGGCAGAGGGACTGAAAGCAGATCCCAGCTAGACCAAGACAGACAGAGACACGCCAGCTGCAGTGGATGTGATGGGGGAGAGCTCTTCGTAGGAATGATCATGTGATGGTTGCCCTGTTCAGTTCATTCCCTCTGGGGCACCTGGCACTGGCAACTGTTGGAAGACGGGATCCTGGGCTAGATGGACCCTTGGTCTGACTCAGTCCAGCCATTCTTATGTTCTTATTGATCCATTTTCTGTCCAAGTTCTGACCACCTGTGGCTGCAGGAAAGGAGCCCGGATGCCAGCTTGCAAGGCAGGACGATATCAGGTGCCCCTGTTCTGGAGCCCCACCAGCCAGGAAAGCCTTGTATATCCCCTGCCATGTGGAAGGAAACCCCCTTGTTCTTCCTGTGGAAAATCACAGCAGCAAGATGGAGTTTGGAAGCACATGCGCAAGTCACATGGCCATGCGTGACTCAGTTCTTTACGGGGAGAGCTGCCATTGCTCACATTCTACCTTGAACCTCCCAGGAAGGCTCCTCGGATGTGGACTGGAGTCTCCCAAGGTCCGTCGTCAGTTAAGTGTTTCTTGATTGGGCATTTAATCTGAAGAGTCTCTGCACAATAAACTGGCCGAATGCTTCACTGATGCTACTTGGAATCAAACACACTGAGATACAAGTACACAGACAATATTTATAACTTCAGCTACAAAAATGATACACATACAGACAGCATAATCATACCCAGCAAATCATAGCCTTCTCCTGGACAACTCACCTGACCTCCTTTGTACAAGATTTGGTGCAACTATAGGACCTGGGTTGCAACAATGAGCGAGAGAGCCCGAGACAGGGCAGGTTACAAATCAAACCAAAATAACGCTTCCTGGGGCCTGCACGTTCCTTATTGCACATTACAATCTTTGCCTAAGCAGTTTTCTCATGTGCATCAAGCTCCCAGCACCTCCAACCGCCGACCACGTGGATCCAGACTCCTTTGTCCCCTAAGCTCCTTCCTTGTGCTCCAAAGAGGCTGCAGCACACGCTGATGCCTCTCCAGCACTACCAGGCAGAGATCAGATATTGTCCAGGACGATTCCTGGTGTTAGCTGGCCCCCCTGCACAGGGCCTGTCCCCTGCATAGGGACCCTGAATCGTCCAACATGCTGCACTGTCTCCATTTCAGGAGCAAAGCCGATGGATGTCAAAGAGGCTGCAGAGCCAGAGCATGACCCTAGCGGGGGCGGGGGCACAGGGGGGTCAGAAGCCCAAAGGAGGAGCAGAACTGTATTTCCAAATGAAGAGGAGCCGAGTGGGCAGGATGGAGTCATATTTCATGGACACAGGTCTGTTTTCCCCACCTGGTTATGCAAAATAAACCTGCCCCACACCTGGGCAGTGCCCGCTGTCTGAGACCGGCTCGAGGGTGGGCATCCTGGCCAGGAATGAAACCCCAGCTCTGCTTCTCGGCAGAGGGGCCTGACGCCTGCCGGTTGTGTGATAACCGCCAGCAGGAGGCGGCTCTGGCACCGCGTGAGCTGCCCGCCCGACCACGGGGAAAGCTGGGTGTGGACTTACTGACCGGCCAGGCAAAGCAGTACCTGGGAGCACTGGCTACGTGCCAATGTTCGGGAGCTCCAGGCCCTGCCCGATACGAGCAGCAAGGCCGTGACTGGCAAATCAGCAGCTGCTTTGCAGACAGCATCCTGCTGATAACAGACCTGTTTGCTTGGGAAGAATTCAAGAGAAATGGGCATCTGTCCATCGCCCTCCCTGTCCGGCAGACCCACCGAGTAACAGGAAGTAGAATAAGCTGTGACAGCTGCTTAGAGACTAGTCCACAAGGCTGTTTCTTCTGGGACAGGCCCCGGTTAACCACCCCCAGGACTAGCCCCTCACCAGGGTGTCAGGCCCAGGTTAGCCGCCCCCGGGACCAGCCCCTCACCAGGTGTCAGGCCCCGGTTAGCCGCCCCCAGGACCAGCCCCTCACCGGGGTGTCAGGCCCAGTTAGCTGCTCCCAGGACCAACCCCTCACCAGGGTTTCAGGGCGCAGGCACGGACTGGGTGAGGGGCCCAAGCCTCTCACGAGGGCGGCTACTCCTGCGTTCCCAGCTTACCAGAGGGTCTGGTACTTCTGGGAATGGCCAGGGCCCACCCCAGCCGGCGTGACCCCACCCGACAGCTTTGTGCGTGCAAGGTCATGCCAGCAAGTGCTCCTCACGAGGGCGTCTCTGTGCGATACCAGATCAAACCACACCTGGCTCTGTCTCCACGCTGGATAGGGGACAAGGCGCCCCAAGAGGACTGTCCGTTTACAACTGGATGAACGACCTGCCTACCTGTTACCAAGGCTGGGAGACCGGCTGCAGCCAGGATGGAGACATGCTGAGAGGAGATGGCCGGCCGTGGAGTACGGCACGTCGGTCAAGGACCTGCTAGCCCTGGAGACAGGGGCCGGCCAGAGACACCCGACGGAGGGCACTAATGGAGTCGTGGGGGTGCCAGGGATCCGGGTCAAACCTGGTGACTGCATGAGAGGACAAGGGATCTGAAGGGACAGGACACACTTAGGAGCCAACAGACTTGGCACCCGGGGAGAGCCCACAGCACTCTGGAGAACGCGGCAGAGCACAGACAGAACCACCCGGAGCTAGAGATAGGCCATGTGTGCTGTGGGCACCTGAGGGACAGCCCAGCCTAGTTCCCAGGCTTCGTAACTAGCAAAACCAAGGCTCTAGTCAGCTGCATTTAGCCGGAGGGACCCAGGGCTCAGGGCATCAGTTGTTTGTGTCTGATGTTCACAGTGAAAGGTTTGTGACCTCAGGATGCTGTGTTGTATCCGGGGAAGGGGTGTCGGAGGCCCTGGTCTGTGATGGGTTCGGTCACAGAGACCCCCTTGGGACTGTCACCTAACATGCTGGAATTACCTCTGAGCCCCTTTTCCCTGCCAGTTTGGGGCTCCAGAACCCTGCCTTGTTGAGCCAGACACGCTAGCCTGCTGCAACACAGCCCCAAAGTCTGAACCACGCCCCCAAAAGCTGCAGACTTTAACAGAAAACCACTCAGCAGGTCCCCTATCGCCAGCACCCAGACACCCAGTTCCCAATGGGATCCAAACCCCAAATAAATCCATTTTACTCTGTATAAAGCTAATACAGAGTAAACTCATAAATGGCTCGCCCTCTATAACCCTGATAGAGAGATACACACAGCTGTTTGCTCCCCCGGGTATTAGTCACTTACTCTGGGTTTATTAATAAACAGTGATTTTATTAAGTATAAAAAGTAGGATTTAAGTGGTTTCAAGTAATAACAGACAGAACAAAGTAAGTCATCAAGCAAAACAAAGCAAAACACGCAAGTTTAAGCCTAATATATTAAGAAACTGATTACAGGTAAAATCTCACCCTCAGAGAAGGTCCAATAAGCTTCTTTCACAGACTAGATTCCTTCCTAGTCTGGGCGCAATCCTGTCCCTGGATTGTCAGTTCCATCTCAGGTGGTAACTAGAGGTTCTCATGAGTGGCACCCCCCTTTGTCCAGCTCCCCATCTTTTATAGCTTTGGCACAAGGCGAGAATCTTTTGTCTCTCTGGCTCCCCACCCCTCCTTCCAAATGGAAAAGCACCGGGTTTAAGATGGATTCCAGTACTAGGTGACATGGTCACATGTCCTGTGAGACCCCAGCCTCCATTCTTCCTGGCCGGCTTACACAACCAGAGGAAGCCTTGCAAGTAAACAGAGCCATCAACAGCCAATTGTCCTAGTCAATGGGAGCCACCAAGATTCTAAACCACCACCAATGGGCCCCACTTTGCATAATGACAATAGGACCTCAGAGTTATACTTTATACTGTATTTCTAGCTTCAGATACAAGAATTATATATTTATACAAATAGGATGATCACACTCAGTAGATTATAAGCTTTGTAATGATGTCTTACAAGAGACCTTTCGCATAAAGCGTATTCACGCTCGTAAGCATATTTCCATAAAATGTTATAGAGTGCAGCGGCTCACCCTGGTCCTGGAGGGGCTGGTATTCAGCAGCCAGGGGCACAGGTCCGTCAGGAACAGCCAAGGACCGACAGCTCAGCTTGAACCGCACGCAGCTCCAGGAACAACCTTACAGGAGCCTCCCTGGCGAAATCAACCTGGGGCCTCTGAAGTCCTGCTTGGGCAACTCAGCTGGGCTCTGGGCCTCAGGCTGGTTCCGGGGACAGGGGGAAATTTCATCCCCTGTGGCTGAGCCATTCCTCTTCCCAGCCTGAGACTGCAGCCAAAACACTGAGCCCCTGGCCCAGTGCTTTCCCCTTCACCCTGGCCCCATCTGTCCCGCTGAGGCCCAAGCCTGACGACAGCACCCCGGGGATGGAGAGCTGGGTCCTGCTGGCCCCACCCCTCAGGTCGACGTGGGCAGAGAAACGCCGTCAGGAACAGGTGCTGGAACTAGGGGAGTGGGGGGTGCTGCAGCACAGCTACTGATTCCTCTCCGCCTTGAGGCAGCCGCAGACCCACAAGCAATGGAGCAGGGAGACTCGCTCAGGAAATGCCCCCAGGGCCCCACACCACACGGACCCCATCAGCTCATCATATCTGACATCAAGCCCCCCTGTGCCAGCACACCTAGGAAAACCGTGACTGTGATTCGACTGCTGCCATGCTGAGCTCCCTGCCTGCCACGCTGACCACTGTCATCCCATGATGCCCTGGCACTGCCCCGTCCTCCCAGCCGGCCGGCTCCACTTGTCTTGTCTCGTCCTCCCTTTGGAAGCTCTTTGGGGCAGGGGCTGTCTTTGTAGGCTGTGTTTGTGCTCCGCCGAACCAAGCGGGGGCCTGGTCCGCAACGGGGGCTCCCAGGCACCGCAGTGTACAGATAATAAGCCATCGGCATCTTCCCAGGGATGAGCCTGCCCCGGCGGCCTCTGTGCAGGCGGGAATGGTGGGCAGGCTCTCCCCTGTGGAGAGTTACGTTTTCGGCTCTGATGCCCCAGGGATGGGCCCGGCATGATCCCGGCCACACAGGTAGATAGCCAGGCACCACGACACACTGCAAGCCCGGGGAAGTTCTGCACTGACAGAGCCCTCGTTGCCACGGGCTGGACCCACCCGTCCGCCTCCCCCGGAACCAGGTGGGGATTCGTACCCAAAGCCCAGACTGCATTTGGGGAATCCAGCGTGTCACTGCTCACTATCAGCAGGGGAGAAGGGAGGGGGCTTCGTGTTGGGGAGAGCTGGGGTCCCCTCAGCGAGTGCAGAGCACCAAGCAACTAGGAACTGATCAACCGCAGCCCCCCGGGAAGTGAGGAGGGAGGGAGATTAATTCCTGCCAGGTGATGGCTCTGGCTGGGTCCCCTCCGCTTCGTGGGGCTGTTACACCCCATGGCACTTTGCCTGGATTTTTCGACCCATTCCCATTGTTACGCAGTTCACTCCCCCCACAGCCCTTCACCCCAGAGCCAGCTGCATTTCAGTAGGGCTTTGCCGGCAGTGTTCGGAGCATTCCTTAGGAGCAGGGGGGGCTGGACCCAGCTCCAGGTCAGGGTTAGGTCACACTGGGGGTGGAGGTCACAACTGGCTAGCGCTGTCTGCCATGTCAGCGGGTGGTACTCAGCGATCAGCTGTTCTCACAATCCCGCCAGCACTGAGCCCCAGCCACTGGATCAGGAGACAGCCCCCGTCCGGGCTGGGATCTGACCCAGAACTGGCCCCAGCAAGACATAACCGGGCCTAGGGACTCAAATACAGACCCACCCCTGCCCCACCCCGACAACAGGAGGGTGCATGCGGCAGGGAATTGCCTGAAATGGAACTTGGCCAGGACACAGAGCTCACACCGTGAGTTCTACTAAATGTGCCCTGGGGAGCTGTCCTGGCTCCGGAGGGCCAGGAGCTCTGTGGGACACCAAAAGCCAGCAGCCCCGCAGCTTCTCCCCCTGCCCTGGGGTGGATGCTGCCCCAGAGGTGAGAGTGCCCCCGACTGAGCCCCTCGCCCTGTTCCCGGCAGGCTCTGGGGTTTCCCCAGCCCGAGGACTGGTCCAGCCGGTCCTGCCGCGCTGCTGAGCTGGGGGGGAGCCCAGCCTGCAGCTCTTCATCCCCCCAGCAATGCACACAACACACAGCCCCTTTCATCTGCTGCAGCACCCACAGGCTGCCCTGGCCGGCCATTTCCCCAGAGGCAGCAGGCGTGTCTGGGTCCCACCCTGTACATGCTCCAGGCCACTGCTGATCAGCCCAGGGTTACAGTCCCTCCTCCCAGCCTGCCGACGCCCATGTCTGTGTTAGGGCCACTGGTTGATCTGTCCAGCGCATACCCCGCAGGAGGACGTGCCTGTGCAGGGGAAGGGGTATGCACCAAGGGGGGATGTGCCTTGTGGAAGTGCTGAGCACAGGGCTGCAAGCGTGTGTTGGTGTCTGAATCAGCGGCGCCTGCATGTGTCTGACTGTATCCGGAAGTCAGTATGTCCTCCCCAGTGATCCCTGCACAGAGCACCCCCCTTCTGCAAGACTCTCCCCCAGCTGCACGGCTGTGCACACACGTACACCCACAGGCAACCCCTGCCTTGGGGGTACAGCTGTGCAGCGGCCGCACCCTTCGGACACAGGAGACACTCCGGCCTGGCGATCCCCTCCGACCCCAGGACCTCAGGAGCCGGATCCCAGCTAATCAATAAGCACCGGCTGGTGCAGAGGCCATCCTGCATCGCTGCAGCTGCTCCCTGGCCAGGTTGTTCTGCCGGGGACTGAACTCACATGACCCACTGGGGAGCTCCGGGGGGTTGGAGCCTGCGGGCCCCTCCCGGCGCAGTGGGGCCGTGGCAAGAGCGAGGGCCTGGGAGCGAGGCACTGAGGAGAACACAGCCTGAGGAGCTGGCAGCAGATGGGGGCTCCTGGGACTGGAGCAGCAGCCCCTCCAGCAGGACAGAGCCCGTCTGGGGCTGGCGCGCAGGGACCCTGGGGCTCAGCCCTGCCTCCCATTCTCCACTCACTCCACTCAAACTCCTGTTTGAACCCTGGGTGGGGCTGTCTGGGGGCAGCGCAGTGCAGGGCAGGAGACGGCTGGTGGAGGCTGCATTGGCAGAGCGCGGCCCATCTCAGGCTGGCCGGACTCTCCCTGCCTGGGCTGGGAGTGCTGCTGGGCGAGGGGGGGCCCATCGCTCTCTAGCAACCCCGTCTGGCCAGCAAAGGAGCAGCACGCAGCAGGCGTCTCACCCAGCTCTCACCCGCCTGGGGCTGGCCGCACTGCCTGGGCTAGTGTAGCTTCTCACACCACCCTGCTGATACATCCCAATCCCAAACCAGGCAGACTGCGAAGACCTACAAAAGGGTCTCACAAAACTGAAATTCAGTGTTGATAAATGCAAAGTGATGCACATTGGAAAACATGATCCCAACTCTACATATAAAATGGTGGGGTCTGAATCAGCTGTTACCACCCAAGAAAGATCTTGAAGTCACTGTGGAGAGTTCTCTGGAAATATCCACTCACTGTGCAGCGGCTGCCAAAAAAGCCAGCAGAATGTTGGGAATCACCAAGAAAGGCATAGATAAGAAGACAGAAAATATCATGTTGCCTCTACATAAATCCATGGTACGTCCACATCTTGAATACTGTGTGCAGATGTGGTCGCCCCATCTCAAAAAAGATATACTGGACATGGAAAAGGTTCAGAAAAGGGCAACAAAAATTATTAGGGGTCTGGAACTGCTTCCATATGAGGAGAGATTAGTAAGATTGAGACTTTTCAGCTTGGAAGTGATGAATGGGGGGGATATGATTGAGGTCTATAAAATCATGACTGGTGTGGAGAAAGCAGATAAGAGAGTGTTATTTACTCCTTCTCATAATACAAGAACTAGGGGCCACCAAATGAAATTAATAGGAGGCAGATTTAAAACAAATAAAAGGCAGTATTTCTTCACACAACGCACAGTCAACCTGTGGAACTCCTTGCCAGAGGATGTTGAAGGCCAAGACTATAACAGGGTTCAAAAAAAGAACTAGGTAAGTTCACAGGGGAATAGTTCCTCAGTGGCTATTAGCCAGGATGAGCAGGGATGATGTCCCAATCCTCTGTTTGCCAGAAGCTGAGAAACGGCGACAGGGGATGGGTCACTTGATGATTCCCTGTTCTATTCATTCCCTCTCAGGCACCTGGCATTCACCACTGCTGGAAGACAGGAAACTGGGCTAGTTGGACCTTTGGTCTGACCCAGTGTGGCCGTTCTTATGCTCTTAACCATAGTCCCTGCTAGCCCAAGCCCTGCTCCCCCTGCCCCAGTTCTGCCAGTGCCCCTGAGTCCTGGCCCTGAGCCCCTGCTAGCCCAATCCTGGGCTCCCACCCACCCCAGTTCTGCCGGCACCCTTCAGTCCTGGCCCACAGCCCCTGCCTGCTCAGCCCTGTGCTCTGCACAGCCCCAGCTCTGCAGACACTCCACAATCCCAATCCACAGCCCCACCTCTTGCCACTATAGCAATTAAAATGAGGTTCTGCCCCCTGAAGCCCTGGAACACATTATGCTGAGGTGCTGGGGGAGCTGAGAGCCAGAACAGGACTTTGCCAGCACCTTTGCCAGCACAAGGCATGTTGCTGTTTGCCTTTCTCTGGCTCAGCGGGCCGGCGAACAGGTCGAACCGGCTGAGATCCAGGAACCGCAGGGCTCAACTTCGCGTCTTTGCAGCACCTGCCACTGTGGAATCTGAGCGCTGGGGGCAGCAGCCTGCCATAGGGAGCAAGTCTGGCCAGCCCACGGGGAGGGGACCTGGGCAGCAGCTGGGTGCCCATGGCCATGGCTAGGCTAGTGCCGCCCCAGGGGTTTGGAGCCACGGCTTCGCCCAGTGTTGTTCCAGGCCAGTAACAGCGGGGACCGAGTGACTCTGTGTTGGGTCTGGGCAGGTGAGACTGTAAATTACCCTCCTCATCTTTGAACCTTCACAGGTCTGGGTTCCTCATTCCAGCAGCAAGAACCAAATGAACAAACAGCCCCACTCAGCACCTCCCAGGATGGGCCCTGCTGACTCAGCCCCCAAGCAACTCTGCAGAGACCTTGCCCCGCAGGCCTCTCTCCTGGAGGTCCCTGCCCTCAGCTGCCCTCAGGAGGGCAAATTTCCACCAGTCTCGCCTGCTGCGTCGCTCTGCCCTGCTGCCCCGCCCATGGCCCTTTGCCAACTGGGCTGCTCAGTGGGCTCGGCGCTGCCTCCCCAGCCCTGCTCTGAGCAATTCGTCCAGAATCGTATAAGTACATGGAGGGGATGATATGATGGGATAGTTTAATTTGGGCAATTGATCTTGGATTATCAGCAGATAAGTCTGCTCAATGGTCTGTGAGGGGATGTTGGATGGGATGGGATCTGAGTTACTGAGAGTTCTGTCTGGTTGTGGCTGGTGCGTTGCCACATGCCAGGGTTTAGCTGATCCACCATATTTGGGTCAGGAAGGAATTTCCTCCAGGGCGATTGCAGAGGGCCTGGAGTTTTTCACTTTCTCGCAGCGTGGGCACGGGTCACTTGCTGGTGGGTTCTCTCAGCTTAGGTCTCAAACCACAATTTTGGGACTTCCATAACTCGGACATAGGTTAGGGTGTTATAGAAAGTGAATGGTAGTTGCTGACACCAGGGTGCCCAAGCAAACAACAGTGATTGTGCCGGTGGCTTAGCGCCAATGAACACACCAGGGGAGAAGCAACAGAGTTTATTTGACGATCTCAAGTGGTGCTGGGAGTTGACATGCCCAATCCGCCAGCTAAACAAGCAGTCTGTCCTTTTATCATGAGAACTTTTATCGCTGACAGCAAGCCCATTTCTCCTTCTTTGTCCGGCTGCAGCATTCGTTTTCTCACAAACTTCTTTGTCTTCCCCCTTCCTCTTCTCCTTCCTCCCCCTGTAGCAGTTACGTAAGCACAGGTGCATTAAGTAATCTTGGCCGCGGCGGCTCTTTAGTAAGTTTTCCTTCTGCAAGTTATCTTGTCCTTCTGCTAAAGGTGCACAGGCCTCATTACTTCTGCTTTAGACCAGTTTGAGCTATATGGCAACTGATAAGAGACGTTGCACCTGGCCTTTCCCCTTTGCCAGCCTCTGAGGTCGATTAGAGTTTAAACATGGAAGAACTTCTGCTCATCTGAGGCCTAAACAGGGAGACTGTATATCCTTATTGCCTTTTACCTTTTAAATTACTTAGGATTATCCTTACTGACTCCAACAGGTAGGGTTCTGTGGCCTGCTTTGTGCAGGAGGTCAGACTAGATGATCATATTTGTCCCTTCTGACCTACGAGTCTATGAGTCTATGAGTCTATGATACGCTCAGAAGTGTCCCGCCAAAGGCAGCGTCGTTACAGGCTGGAAAAGTGGGAAGCATCAGGAGCTGAATGTAGTCAGCTTCTCGAAGAGGCTGAGCAGTGCCTAGGCACTCACACGTGAGTGGGAGGCTTTGCCATCTGCTGAGGCCGGACACCTGTAACCTTGAAGTAAGCAGCAGCTTCCTGGCTGGGAGGGTCATTAAACGCTGGAGCAGCTCTCCCCGGCTGGGGGTGGACTCACCTGGCTTGGAGTCGTGAGGGTGAGGTGCAAGAGCTTCCCATATGCTCTGCTTGAATCCAGCTTCCGGGCGAGAGTCTCCAGCCTGGGGGATGGGATGGGATGGCTGTGGGAGTCCTTCTGGCCATGAATCTGTGACTCCCCCAGGTCAGTTGCTTCCTTCCTGGGTCCTGGGGAGCACAGGCCTCCCTGCATCGCCCTCCCCTGCACATAACACTTGCAGCGCTGCATTACGAGTCCTGTAATCCCATCTCCTCCAGGGCTTCAGCCAGGTGCCTGCTAGGGGCAAAAAGGAATTTTGTCACCAATGCACAATCTGGGGATTTTCTGGCTTCCCCCGAAGCCCCAGAGATCTGCCCCAGCCAGAGACAGAGTTCCTGTGGGGGAAGGGCAGGGAATGGTGCTCTGGGATCAGACTGGAAGGCCTGTGTTTTGCACACCTGGCTGGTGGGCCTTGCTTGCATACTCCAGGGTCTAACTGATGGCCAGATTTGGGATCAAGAAGGAATTTTCCTCCAGGTCAGCTTGGGAGGGACCTTGGGGATCCCCTGGGCAAGTCTCAGCTAATCAGTTCCCTGCGTGGCAGAGGCCTCGGGAACCTGGGTCTCTCCGTGTTTGTGGCCCACAGCCGCTGAGGTCCCGAGGACTGAAATGCTTTAGTGTAACTGACGTCACCCTAGCGGGTGACATTCTCCAGCCTGTGACACACAGGAGGTCAGGCTAGTCCGGGCAAGCTCTGTGAAGCCAGGGCCAGGGCGGGCAGGCAGCCTGCAGCTGGGCTGTGGTGGGGAGGGGGTGGTGGGGTTCCCATGTCAATGGGATGGATTCATTGGGCCTGATTTTTGCCCACTGGTTTTGGGGCAGGAAGCGCATCACTGTACGGGGTCCCAGCTCTCCCCAGCAAGTACAAACACACCAGCAGCTTGGATCTTTCCCCAGAGACTGACACACCGAGCAGGATCCACCAGTATTGGTGTCACGGGCACTGCCAGACGTGGGCGATGTCGCCGTGTCAGTCCCAGGATATTAGAGCGACAAGGTGGGGAAGGGAATAGCTTTGATTGGACCAAGGTCTGTTGGGGAGAGAGACCTGCTTTCAAGCCACATGGAGCTTTTCTCGGGTCTGGGAAAGATGCTCAGGGGATCACAGGTCTGGTCTGCACTACAGACTCTATTGGTATGACTCTGTTGCTCAGGGGGGTGAAATCCCACACCCTGGAGTGACGGGGAGTTACACTAACCACCCCCTACCCCCGTGTAACAGTGCTGTGTTGGCGGGACAACTTCTCCCATCGACACAGCTGCTGCCTCTCAGGGAGGTGGGTTAAGTACACTGATGGGAGACCCTCTCCCTCGTTGGCAGAGCGTCTTCATTGACTGCGCCGATGCCGTGTTATCAGTGTAGGCGTGCCCACAGCTAAATACACGGTGGATCCGATCGCTGAGCATAAGGAGTTAACACACGTTTCAAGGGAAGTGGCCCATTAACACCTCTGCAGTCATAGGCGGGAAGGAAAAGCAAGACCAGATGAGCCCTGTTCTCCACACAGGACAAGCCCATAGCTGAGAGCTACTTGGCCCCATCAGGTGCTAACGCCCAGCAATGATGCAGACAACACACAGCACAAGCCCTTGTGAAAGCCCAGCACTGGAGATGTTCAGTCTCGTGTGTTGTGACTGGTCCCTGAGTGGCCACTCAGCCGTGGATGGTGGTGCTGGAGGGGCAGCTGGGCCCTCACTAGCCCAGCACAGCTAGAGGGCCATGCCAGACAGATGATGGCGCCTACCCCTCTACCACAGGCGCTCTGGTTCCTAATCTTTGTTACTATCCCCTCTGGTGAGCCAGCAAGATCCCCTGCCCCCCAGGCATTGCTAGGGGCCTGTAGTGCACTCGTGCATGGGATGGGGTGCCCCCCACCCTCACAGCCTTCCTGGGCCGCCCGTCACTTTCCAGACTATTGAAAGGGAGATTCCCATCCTGGTCTAACTGATGGAGCTTTGCACAGTTCTCAGCCTCCAGCTCCTGCCCCCAGTCCAAACCCTTCCCCCTTGGCGAAGGGGCTGGTGCCGGGCGCCTTCCTTTGAGCTCCCCTCCGCATACTGGAAGTCAGAAGTTAGAACCAAACCTCTCTGATAGCAGCCCATGCTCCCAGGCTCCTCTGCTGGGTGCAATGTGCCGGCCATGGCTGGGATGGGAAACCAGGCCAGGCAGCGCCAGTGCCCCTTCAGGCCACTTCCTGCTCCCAGCTCAGCCCCCTGCTTCACCCAACCCCTCACCCTTGTCTACCCCAGAAATCCCTGATCTGGCCACATGACCTTCATTTCCCCACCTGGGGAGGTGAGTGGGCTGCGTCACGAGGCAGGGGGAGGGCTGAGCACCGTGCCCCCTGATAGGGCCAGCCACACTGGGACAGGGCCCATCATCTTGGCATCTGAGCTGCCTTAGAACACTAGCCAGCTGGCTGCCAGCTCACTGCTGCGTGCCTCATGTGTGTGTCTCTGGGGCTGGATATGCACATGCCCATCCCATCTGAGGGCATCCTGGGCATACGCTCTCCCAGTGCCCCCATCACCAGGAAACGAGCTCCTTCCTGTTGCTCTGTAAGGCATCAGCAAGCCAGCCCTGAGGGGAGCCCTGTTCCCTGGGGGATCAATGTTCACTGCACCCCATAGACCCACGGCAAGGCCAGGGGCTGGAGCGTGGCCCCCTGTGTTCTCCCAGCTGTTACCGAGGGCAGCGGGAGCCCGCAGCCTCTGCCACACATGCCTGTGTCCCAGGTGGCTCTCTGCTACCAGCTCACCCCGCCTGCGCCACCCGCCCAGCTGCCCTTTCCCAATCCCATCAGCTGCTGTTAGGAGACCAGCTGATGTCTGCACACTCCCCGGGACCGAGAGGGAGGCTCTTAAACCCAGCTGGAAGCTGACTCTTGGCCTGGCGCATTGGCGGCCCTGCTAGCGTGGTACCATCAAGTGGATGCCCTGCCCTTCCCACTAATCTCTGGCCCCCCCAGGCCCAGGCCCAAGGAACGAGCAGGATTCAGCTACACAGAGCAGCTGGGAAACGGAGGGGGACAGGGTCTGCTAACTGTGGGACTGGGAGAAGGTCCAAGGGGAACTAGTTCTACAGGGGAGTGGGGGTGGGGAAGAGATGAGCTCTGCAAAGACACGGGCCAGGCCCCACGTTGTGGCTGGAAGCAGCTCCCATCCCTTCCCTCCCACACAGTGCCAAAAGGCTGCTGCTGGCCACATTCTGGTGGGAACCCTGGCAAAAATCTGGGGAGGGGGTCATGTGACCCTGTGCACCCCCCTCACCACACACACTGCGCCAGGTACCAGAAGAAGCAGGTCCTGGGGAGGAAGAAAGCGCCGGGCAGGGAGCATTGGGTTGGTCAGTCACCCCTCATGTTGTGAGAGAGTTGTATGGAAGTGTGGGTGTGTCATCTCTCCGTGTGTGTGTGTGTGTATGTGGGGGTTACGTGGGTGTGTGTCACCCCTCCCTGTGTAAACCCTAAAGCCTTAAAGATCAGAAGGTAAATACGCAGGGACTCAGGGTATGGCTACACTTCGCATTTCAAAGCACTGCCGTGGCAGCGCTTTGAAGTGTGAGTGTGGTTAGAGCGGCAGCGCTGGGAGAGAGCTCTCCCAGCGCTGCATGTAAACCACATCCTTTACGAGTGTAGCGTGCAGCCCAGCGCTGCTGCCCTGATTACACTGAGGCTTTACAGCGCTGTATCTTGCAGCGCTCAGGGGGGTGTTTTTTCACAACCCTGAGCGCGAAACTTGCAGCGCTGTAAAGTGTGAGTGCAGCCAAGGCTTCAGTCAGCTTGATGTTAATTTGAATGTTTGCACTGCACAGTTCTGATCCATTGCTGTTGAACTTGCTTGAATACGAGTAGTTTTACCGGGTGTCCCATATTCAGCAGAGGGAAATATGGTCACCCGACTCAACAGCCTTCCACATTGTCAGGCACTACAAAGCTATCATACCAGTGGCCTAATGGATAAGGCACCAGCTTCTGGAGTTGGGGACTGTGGGTTCAAGTCCCACCTAGGTTAACTGTGTTCCATTTTCTGTCACTCAGTAACAACTATGGGGATAACAGAGCAGGGGAGCTCCAGGGAGTGTAACCATGGGGAACATGAGCTGCTCTCAGGACCAAAGTAGCCCCACAGCCCTGGCTAGCCCCGAAGGGTCAGGTGAGAGCAGCTCTTCTGGAGGAGAAACGTGCTGATTTACCCCATGGTCTGTCGCAGGGAGCTTCCCCTTCCTGTTATAATAACTGACTCCACGTGGACTGTCTGGGGGGAATCATCTGCTATGGGGTAACAGGGGCAGCTGCCCCCCGCAGCTTGTCACAGGTCTGCATGCTCCATCAGGGCTTCCCCTTTTTGCCCTCCCCCAGAATTACACTCACAGATGCAGCTTTGCAACTTGCCCCCAAAATGTTTCTGGGCTGACCGCCCACCGAGTCTGTCCGTGTGTAATAATCCTTCAGTCCCAAAGCCCTTTGTCATGGAGTCCCCAGGCAATGCTCTGGAACTGCTCCCCACCAAGCCAGGCAGGACTTTGGGGAGCCTCCTCTCCCTTGGAGCAGACTTCTTCAGGGCAAGAAGCTCACACGGCTTCACCTCCTGGGTCTCTCCTTGGAGCATTCAGCATCCTCTGCCCCTCCGTGCACTTCCCACAGCGAGTCCACCCAGCGGGGTCCTGGGGAAGCCACAGGGTCCTGCACCCCCACTTTGCAGTCAGACATGACTCTCAGCCAGCCAGTAAAACAGAGGTTTATTAGATGACAGGAACAGGGTCTAAAACAGAGAGTGTAGATACAGCGAACCGGACCTCTCAGCCGGGTCCATTCTGGGGGGCAGTGAGCCAGACCCCCAGGTCTGCACTTCACTCCTCGTCCCCAGGCAGCTCCAGACTAACAACCCCCTCCAGTCTCTCCTCTCTGCTCAGCCCCTTTCCCGGGCCAGGAGGTCACCTGACCTCTTTGTCTCCAGCACCTTCAGTTGGCACCTTTGCAGAGGAGGGGCCCAGGCCATCAGTTGCTAGGAGACAGAGTGCCAGGCATTTAGGTGCACTGGCCCCTTCCTCTGCAGCTATCACACACCCTTATCCCACCACCTAGATATTAAGAACTGCACAGGGGACACTGAGGCACCAACACAGTATTCAGAGAAAACATTAAGAACATTCCTAGTTCATCACATCTCTCCCCCCTTCAAGACCAAACAGAGCCAGGTCACTCCAGCCAGTGACCTGGGGAAGTTCGAACCCACCAACGTTCCCATAGATGCACCAGCATCTCTCCCATTCCTTGGTGGGGGGTTACACCAGCACAGTCCAGTTTCGCACCCTCCCTTTGCTTGAGTGTGCTTGATGGCACTTGCAGGCCGCATGTGGGAAGGTTTATGCAACCCGAATTCTTTTGCCACCCCAATACCCCTGGGGTTCAAACTGGGATGGGATCTTCTCCCAGCGCTCTGGTCTGCGATTCGGGCTCTCTTGGTTAAGAGCCCCCATCTTGGCCTTGGCCAGCTTTGGGCTTGGGCAGCCGCCTCCCACCTTGCGGCCGAGATGCAACACCCCTGCCATCCGCACCTTACACTTTCCAGATTTTACCGTCAGTCCCACCTCCCTGAGGCAGCCCAGCCCCCTCTTCACCTGGGACACCTGTTCCTCCCAGGTCTGGCTAAAGATGCACGTTATCAGTGTCTACCAAGACCACGTTCTCTATCGCCCTCCACTTGTCTAGAATCTCCCCAGGGCTAGGCATGGGGTGGGCATCGGACACTGTGATGGCTTTAAGCTTCTGATGGTCCCCACTAAACTAGATCATCCTGTCTCCCTTGGGGACCAGCCCCACGGGTGAGGCCCATGGGCTGTAAAACGGCTGGATCACA
>NC_133770.1:300629653-300632251 GCF_003597395.2 Chelonoidis abingdonii | reverse complement strand
GTCATCACTGAATAGTTTTTGGTCAAATCGTGAATGGCTTTGTTAAAATAATAGGCAGTGACTGTACAAGGTTTGGAAGTTATGTTCACAAAATCAAGCATTTCAAAAGATTGCTCTTGTTTAAACATCTTAGGAAACTGTTAATGACTTTGGAAGTTTTGCATATTGTTATTTAAACAGAAAAATCTGTATGTGTACAGTGTAGTTAATGATGAATTAAAACTTTAAATCACTTACTGCATGCAACTGTTAGAATATGTCTTGGGATTAAGTGAACATATTTGTTTTGGCCTAGATTGAAATCTGGATAAAATTGTTAACCACATTATGTTAGCTGCATACCATAAATTTTGCACACAGTGTGCAAGTGTTATATTTTCCTTTGTCTGTTCACATCAGCTAAGTAAATAGGATCCTGGTTAGCTGAGGAGAATTAATGAGCCTATTTGCATGACAAAACAGGAGAAGAGAGCTGGGACTATCCAAAGCATTTGATCTTGAAAAAGTTCTGCTTGTGGGTGTTTCTATGTATATGTTACATACACACACAGAGTAGAACTCCCCCCTCCATTTTTTTAAAGTAATTGGAGAGGAAGCAGTTAATAAAATCAAAAAGCTCATAAAATTGAACACCCCAAAATGGCAGTAGATATAGTGCATAAGTTACAACGTGGTGTCCTGCACTGCTTTCTTCTTGTCCTTCAGACCAGAGCAAAGTGATTTCCAGTATGCTGAAGGCATTAGAATGTGAAGGGATGTCGGCTTGTTCTTCAGCATCATCACTTTTGTTATATGATTTCCACTCCCCTTCTCCTAATTGGGTAAAATGGTTTGTATAATTGGTCATTCATAAGATTGGTGCTTGTATAATTGAGGTTCTACTGTATAATTAAAAAGTTTATTCAAGACTGGAATAACTCTAGGTGCCTTTGAACCTGAGGATCGTTGGGTCCTACGCATAGTGGAGCTTGGATACCATCTTCAGTTTATTTCACCCCCTCCCTCCCAACCCCCCTCCTCGTCCCTCTTCAGGGACCCCTCTCATGAGCAACTCCTCCTGCAGGAGGTTCGGAGGCTCCTTACAATCGGAGCTATGAGGAGGTACCGGAGGAATTAAGGGGCAAGGGGTTTTATTCCCAATATTTCCTAATCCCGAAGGCAAAAGGGGGCTTATCCTAGACCTGCGAGGACTGAACAAATTCATGAAAAAGTTCAAATTCCACATGGTATCCCTGGGAACCATCATTCCTTCCCTGGATCCCGGAGATTGGTACGCCGCTCTCGACATGAAGGATGCATATTTCCACATTGCAGTTTACCCCCCACACAGACGGTATCTACGCTTTGTGGTGAATCATCAATATTATCAGTTTACCATCCTTCCCTTTGGCCTTTCCTCGGCCCCTCGGGTCTTCAAGAAGTGTATGGCGGTCGTCGCAGCTTCCCTACGTCATCGTCGAATACATGTCTTTCCTTACCTCAACGACTGGCTTATTTGAGGGGCCTCCGAGACACAAGTCATGTGTCATGTGACCATCATCAAGGACCTATTCATGCGTCTAGACCTGATAATCAATTTAGAAAAGTCCACTCTGGTGCCTACGCAGAGGATAGAGTTCATCAGGGCCACGCTGGACTCCAACCTTGCAACGGCCAGTTTGCCCCCACATCGTTTTCAGGCTATAGTCTCCCCTGTACAAAGACTTCAGAGCTTCCCAACAACCTCTGCCCGCACTTGCCTTGGCATCCTCGGTCACATGGCTGCATGCACATTCATCACAAAGCACGCCAGACTGCGAATGCGTCCTCTCCAAACTTGGCTCGCCTCAACCTATTGTCCGGGCAGAGATGCCATAGACATTATACTCACAATTCCGCCGAGCATTCTAGGCTCCCTCGACTGGTGGCGAACATCATCCCTGGTGTCTGCAGGTCTGCCATTCCATCCACCACAGCCCTCCACGTCCCTAACAACGGACTCGTCATCTCTGGGCTGGGGTGCTCACGTAGGGCACCTCCGCACTCAAGGCCTTTGGTCGTCCCGGGAGTTGATGTTACACGTCAATGTCTGAGAATTGAGAGCAGTCCAGCTGGCGTGCCGAGCATTCCAACGCCATCTACAGGGCCATTGTGTTGCAGTGTCCACGGACAACACAACGGCCATGTATTACATAAACAAACAGGGAGGGACGCTGTCCTCCCCCTTTGTCGGGAGGCGATTCAACTGTGGGACTTCTGCATAACCCACTCGATAAGACCTTGGTAGCCTCTTTTCTCCACAGGAAGTCCGAACAATCTCCGGCAGATTCAACTGAGGCAGATCCTTCCTGTCGCATGATGGCCATCGTCCGGACATTCTCCATTCTGTTTTCATAGAGTTGGGCTTTTCCCCACATAGATCTATTTTGCCTCCAAAGTAAACATGGAAATGCCAAAGGTTTCTGGTCCCCGGACGGTCACATCCCCGGGCTCCCACTCGACACGTTCCTAATCCGTGGAAATGTTCACCTATTTATTCCTTCCCACCATTTCCTCTTGTCCAGCCGAGTTCATACTGCGAAGCTCGCAGAGGACAGAGCCCCACCTAATACTGATCAC
>NC_133770.1:300513943-300629273 GCF_003597395.2 Chelonoidis abingdonii | reverse complement strand
ACAGTGCCACCCAATGGCTGGCTTGGGTACTGCAATGTGGACATCCCCTGTAGGACATGCCATGGGCTGCCTTAGGAACCGGCTTCCGGTGCTGAACTGGGGAGGTTACTCCAGCTCTGGGTTCAGCCCCAGAGAGGTGTTAGCAGGCAGGGAGGATGATTGGGCCCCAGCAGCAGTGGGGCAGGGAGCCCATGTAGGGATGGGATGAGGCACCCTAGGGCACAGGCCTGAGAGACTACGGCAGACGTAGGCTCAGCTACTGCTACCCTGTCAACCATAAACAGAAGCCCCAGCCCTGCCTGTATGGGCAGGCCCTACCTCAGCGGGCAGGCAAGGCAGGGAGTGCAGAAACTGCCATGTGCCTCGAAGGGGCTAGGGGCCTCCTGGCTGAAGCACTGCACCCCTCTCACTCCAGCTGGCCGACGGTGCTCTAAACTTTGGCCTAGCGTGAAGGGAGGAAGGGGGTTACCTTCATAGATCAGGGGTAAGCTGCCCCTTCCCAGCAATGTGTGAACACCTAGAGGATACAGGGTGATAAGAAATAGCCAACGTGCATTTCCCAAGAACAGATCATGCCAACAACCTAATTGCCTTCTTTGACCAGGTTACTGGCCTAGTGGATGGGGGGAAGCTGTAGACGGATTGTATCTTCATTTTAGGAGGGCTTTTGACACAGTCCCATGTGACATTCTCAAACAAACTCAGGAAATGTGGTTTAGATTAAATTACTAGAAGGTAGGTGCACAACTGGTTCAAAGAGTAGTTATCAATGGTTAACTGTCAAACTGAGAGGGCAGAGCTAGTGGGGTCCTGCGGGGGTCAGCCCTGGGTCCAGTACTATTCAGTATGTTCGTTAAAAACTTGGATAATGGAGCGGAGAGTGTGCTTAGAAAATGTGTGGATGACATTATGCTGGGAGGGGTTGCAAACCAGGATTAGAAGTCAAAAGGACCTTGACAAATTAGAGAATTGGTCTGAAATCAACAAGATGAAATTTTAATAAAACAAGTGCAAAGGACTGCTCTTAGGAAGGAAAAATTAAGTGCACATCTATAAAATGAGGAATAACCAGCTAGGTGGTGAACAGGGTCTGGGGGTTATAGTGGATCACAAATTGAATATGACCAACCATGTAATGCAGTTGCAGAAAAGACTAGTCTTGTTCTAGGGAGTATTAATATGAAGTGTTGTAAGACACAGGAGGTAACTGTTCTGTTCTGCTCGGCCCTGCTGAATCCTCAGCTGGAGAAGTGTGCCCAGTTCTGAGCACCACAATTTAGATGTAGATAAATTGGAGGAATTCCAGAAGGGAGCTACAAAAACAATCAAGGGTTTAGAAAGCCTGATCAATGAGGACAGGTTAAAAAACTGGGCTTGTTTAGTCTTGACAAAGGCAGGCTGAGCTGAGACCTGATAAGTCTTCAGATATGTTAAGGGCTGTTACAATGGGAGAGATCAATTGTTCTCCATGGCCACTAAAGATAAGGCAAGAAGTAATAGATTGAATCCACAAGGCAGCAGATTTAGGTTAGATATTAGGAAAAGCTTTCTAACTCAAGAGGAGTTAAGCTCTGGAATAGGATTCCAAGGGAGGTTGTGGAATCCCCAGCATTAGAGGGTTTTAAGAACAGGCTGGACAACCACCTGTCAGGGATGGTTTAGGTTTACTTGGGCCTGCCTCAGCATGGGGGGGGGGGGGCGTTGTTTGGGGGCAGGGAGTCAATGGCCTCTCAAGGTCCCTTTGAGTCCTCCATTTCTGTGATTCAGTTCGGAGACTCCACAATGTCTGCAGTAGCTAACTCCTCATCCGGTCTCTCTCTCTCACACACACACACAGAGTAAGCTTCTGGGGGCAGGGATGGTGCTCATTTGTGGGCTTGTGCAGCACCCAGCGGACTGTGGGAGCTACCTCTGTGGAGGGGAAAGCGAGGGCCCTGGTTCTCTTCTCGTGCATGCCAGGGAAGTCACAGCGCAGTGCCATTACTGTGTAGTATGTGAGGGGAGAGCCACATCCAAGGTTTCCTGAGGAATCTGGAACCTAGGTGTGTATGGAGTCTTCGGGTGATGCTCTGCAACTGCTCCATATGAAGCCAGGCAGGACTCTCGGGAGCCTCCTCTCTCTGAGCAGACTGTCGCCAGAGCAAGAAACTTGCACAGCTTCAATTATCCTGGATCTGGCCTCGGAACATTCACTATCCCCTTTCACACCATGCGCTTCCCACAGCAAGTGCACCCAGGCGGGGTTCCTGGGGCAGCCAGAGGGCCCTGCACCCCAATGCTGCCAGCAGCAGTGACTCTCAGCCAGCTGGTAAAATAGGTTTATTAGTCGACAGCGTAGAACAGAACTTATGAGCAGAGAAATCAGTGACTTTCAGCCAAGTCCATCTTGGGGAGTCTTGGGCCAGATGCCCTGGACTCCCCCTCTTCCAGTCCCCCCAAGCAGACTGCCAGCTTCCAGCGACCCAACCTCCGACACCCCCATTGCTCCTCCTCCTTGTCTTTGTCTGGCATCCCGGGCAAGGTGTCACCTGGTTGTCACCTGGTTGTATTCCCCTCCTGGGTCTCAGATTACGAAGGGCACCGGCCATAGCACATGTGCAAGCAGCTGGAGCAGCCTCACCTGCCCTAGAGGATCTCAGCCAAAGCCACATACCCCTATTCCCACCACCAAGGCATTGGTGCAGCACACAGGGAAACTGAGGCACACAGTATTCATACAAAAGTCAAACTCACATACAACATAAAGGAAAATCCCCACTTTGACACATCATGTTGTAGTAGAAAGAGACGGTGTGATGGGGTGTACATACCCTGTACTGGACAAAAGAGGGTTAACCCCACACTATGGGTGACAGAAGTCCTGCCCCTCAGACCGTGCTGGGCATGCTCCAACTGCTGCCTCAGTATAACCCTGTACCTGAGGGCTGTTACATGGACTTTGGCCACTAGGCTGCGCTGGCCTGAATGCAAGGGCTGCTGTAATTGACTCTGGCCACTAGGCTGAACTGCCCTGACCCCAAAGGCTGCTACACAGTCTCCGGCCTCTGGGCCGTACCGCTTTCAGCCTAAAGACTCTCAGGGAGACTGTAACAGCAGTGGTATCACAACCCTGCCCTTCCCCAAGGGGGGATGAGGTGTGCATACCCCATGACATCCTGAAACATGAGGCCCGATATAAGAGCTAAACTAAAGTAGTGGTCAAGCCTTGCTGATATAAAGCGAAGTGAGCAAAAGTCAAGGCTGTGAGCAGCAGTCAGGCCCTGTTGGAAAACATGCCTGCAGGCAAGTTCACGGAACCTGGCAAGAACAGGGCTGGTATTGCAAAAAAATACACATTCCTAAGAAGTGCTATGCCCAGGACACTCACATAAAGACATTCCAGATGGGTGCTACCAGAACTTCCCAATATTAAAGAATATGTCTACACTACCCGCTGGATTGGCGGGTAGTGATCCATCTATTGGAGATCAATGTATCGCATCTTGTCCCCAAACACGCTCCCCGTTGACTCCACCAGGGCGAGAGGCGGAAGCAGAGTCAACGGGGGAGCAGCGGCCGTCAACCCCACACCACGAGGACACAAAGTCAGTCAATCTAAGTCACGTTGACTTCAGCTATGCTATTCTTGTAGCTGAAGTTGCGTATCTTAGATCGATCCCCCTCACAGTGTAGACCAAGCCCAAGTATGGTACAAACACACTCCCCAAAGATAACAAAGACATGTTGACCCCTCCTCAAGATAAGGTCAGGATGACAGTGTGATGGATAAAGATGCTTTGATTGAACCAACATGTACAGGCAAAGAGTGGCAACTAACTACATTAGGGGGCAACATGTAACTTGTTTGTATCAGTGTATAAAAGAATGTTCACAGCAAATGCCTCTTTGGCCGAGGGGGAAATAGAAAGTCTGGTCATTCACTGAGCTGGTCCACTGTCACAAGCATACATGTACTGAGCGTACTTCAGCACGTATCGAGCGCTAATAAAGTGGCTTGTTGACAATCAGTTTGGCTGGGTGCCTTTGCTACAAGCCAAGTCTTGTGGTCTTTGTGGGCAGTTTGAATGAGATCTGCTGTGTCAGCTGTCAAGGCAGCCCTGGGACAGCATACACCAGGAACACACACATGCAGCCAACAACTAAACACTGGTGACCCTGACGGCTGAATCTGGTAAGTAAGCGAGCTGTCCTCTGTAGGAATTGTGATCTAATAGGGCAAAAAGCCGCGAGCTAGGGAACCCCCTCAACCCTTCCCTGCAATTCCCCCCCGAGTCTGATAAGATATGGACATGCTGGGTTGCCAGCAAAGGAGGGCCCATATAAGTGTAAAAAAGGTGAGGGAAGAAACATGCAATGGCATCTGTAAGGCCAGGGATGAAACTAACAGGCAATCAGCCTGGCCTCAATTTCCAGGCTCACCCTCCCTCAGACACATTAGGCCAAACATTCCTGGGGCCAAGCTGAGTTTGACACAGGGGGTGAGAGGGGACAGGAAGAAAAAGGTCACATGATCCATCCTGGGCTGCTGTAGGCCAGTTTGCGCCCCACTAGCATAGGCTGGTGTCATAAACAGATAGCTAAGGGTTAATGTTTCTTTTACCTGTAAAGGGTTAACAAAGGGAACCACACACCTGACCAGAGGACCAATCAGGATTTTTCAAAGCTCAGGGAGGGAATGTTTGGGTGTGTGTCCCCTTTGTCTGCTCTCTCTGTTCTCCGGTCTGTCTCTCGGCTATGAGAGGGATCTTTCTATCTTCAAGCTTCTAATCTTCTGTTTCCCAGTTGTAAGCACAGGTATAAGACAATAGGCTTTTATTGTTGGTTTTTTGTATTACATGTGTGTAGTTTGCTGGAATGTTTATTGTATCTTTTTTAAATCAAGGCTGTTATTCCTTTTTTTTTAAGCAATAGCCTGTATTGTCAACTTGATGCAGATATCATGTTTGTGTTGTTTTCTTCTTTTTAAGACCTGTTTTAGTTTCTCGGCGGTAAGGAACGAAGGGAAGGGAAATTTTCTTTGTGTTAAATTTACGGAGGGTGATCTGTGCAGCCCAGGGAAGAGGGGGTGTATTGCCCTCTCGTCTTTGCTTCAAGAGTTTAAGTCTAGTCGCCCAGGATAACCCGGGAGGGGGAGCTGGGGATGAGAAAGAGGAGACAGGGGAGGAGTTGTTTTCCTTGTGTAAGCTCAGGGCTCTGGGCTTGGTTGGCCCCAGGGAAGGTTTTGGGCTAGAGTCAGCCAAACACTGAATTTTTGGCTCGGTGGCAGCGCATATCAGATCCAAGCTGGGATAATCACTTGGAGGTTGTCATTAGCTAGCTTTCTCTTTATGAACGCTAAGGTTCAATCGAGTGGAAGCTACGAAGCTGGAATAGTCACCTGATCATCTAGTTCACTTCTTTGATATAGCCGCCATAAGACCTCCATGACTTGTTCCGTTTGGCAGTTTTCCTGAAGATATGCTTTGATTCAATCTTGATTTAAAAATGTCTAGTAATGGAGAATCTATCACTATGCTTGGTACACTTTTTCCAATGGTTAATGACCCCAGGTGTCTTAGACAGTCCACACTGAAAATGCCAAAGTCAGGGCAAGCTGCAAAAAGGAGAGCAGATTCTCCCTAGCACTGGTGGTTAACACTGTAGTTAGACTCACCCATCAGTCACAAACAGTGCTCCTGATCCCCCACACTGGTTACCAAGAAGTTGAAGAAAAAGAAATACAGCCCCCTTTATTGCATTCCAGTTTCTGATTCCCAACTAGCAAATAAGTCCAGTAAAGTGAGAGGTTATTTAAAACTTTATTCACTATACAAAATGTTCTAATTTCCAAAGGGCCAGCCACATTACCAGATCAATTTTTTTTTTATTAAAGCTAATGTTAAAAAAGTGCATAATACATAGGTTGAAACAAGAGTGTCTGTACATCTGGGTATAGTTCTTAGATTAAAAACAAACTTTGGATTTGTGAATAAAGTCATAAGATACATACAGTGCATAATCAACAATAACCCAAATTTAGGTGAATGAATTTAAGAATACAGTTTAGTTAACTAGCATCCATGTATTCAGGTACATTAGTCATGAAAAAAGTTATACAGAGAGTTGGTGGGAGAAAGCAAAATATCAATGAGTGAAGACTGTCCCTCAGTAATTGAGAATTTAGGATGGACTGGGTTCTTCCCCTGCTCTAAATGCGCAACCTATCAGGAAAATATTTGAGTTACTTTCCCGACTGCACTTCTCATCAGCACCCCAGTTCATCCCTCCTGGTACTGCCGATGTCCAGTTCTATGTAGATATCCCTTGACTGCCTGATGGCATCTGACACCATGAGTTGCCGCACCAGCTGAATGTAGCGTTTACTACTCTAGAACCTCAGAGTTACAAACACCTTGGGAATAGACACTGTAACTCTGAAATATTCTTAACTCTGACCAAAATGTTATGGTTCTTTCGAAGTTTACAACTGAACATTGACTTAACACAGCTTTGAAACTTTTCTATGTAGAAGAAAAATGTGGCTTTTAACCATCTTAATTTAAATGAAACAAGCACAAAGTTTCCTTATCTTGTCAATTTCTTTTTTTAAATGTCCCCCTTTTTCAGTAGTTTACACCACATAGTAGTGTATTTGCTTTTCCCCTCTTTGGTCTCTGCTGCTGCCTGACTGAGTATTTCCGGTTACAAGTGAGGTGTGTGGTTGACCTATTTTTATTGCTCCCCCGTTCCTTCCACCTCACACCCCACCCCCCGTGGGGCAGGGCAGGGTTGCGATAGCACTGCCGTTACAGTCTCCAGGCTGAAAGCGGTATGGCCCAGAGGCCACAGCCTGTGTAGCAGCCCTTGCGTTCAGACCAGCGCAGCCCAGTGGCCAGTTTGTATCTCGGTGTTCATAACTGAGATTCTACTGCAGCTGTAGTTTGGATCTTACCCAAAATACCATGCTGCCAGCCAATTCTTTTATTTTAAACTAAACTTCTAGTTTTAGATACGGATGAAAAGAAGGATGAGAATTGTTAAATGGTCAAAGCATTCTGATATAGACCTATGGACTGTGAGGTTACAGCAGGTCCTTAGCGGCACTAGGGAGTTTGCCGGCTTGTGAAGCCCCCCTGGAACACAGCCACAGCTTGGATGGATCTATCAGTCCATCGTTCAGAGCTTCAGTCTGTAGAGAAGTGACGCCAGGGATGAGAAGCAGGACTGAGGACAAAATGGAGAAGATGCCGCTGCCTTTTTATAGCGTTTGCCACACGACTTCATAGAATATCAGGGTTGGAAGGGACCTCAGGAGGTCATCTAGTCCAACCCCTGCTCAAAGCAGGGCCAATCCCCAGACAGATTTTTGCCCCAGATCCCTAAGTGGCCCCTCAAGGGCTGAACTGACAACCTTGGGTTTAGCAGGCCAATGCTCAAAGCACTGAGCTACCCCTGCCCACACTGTACGGCCTCTGCCAAACCAAACACAAGCCTGCAGCACATGGGCACAGAAAAGCTCCTGGGAGTCCAGGCACGTCCCGCTGACTCAGAGGTAGCCCCCGGCTCCCCCCAGCAGGGTCGGCGTACAGCCATTGGCACCAGGGCCACCCAGCCGTCTGAGGGCCCGTCAGGGGCACCCCACGCGCACACACCCACAGGTGACACTCAGCCGACCAGAGCGGCTCCGCTGGTGGCTCACGGGGCACAGCTGGCACCGCTCATCGCACTGGTATCAGACACACGACCAGAGCTTTTCCAGTCCGGCCCCTTGGAGGAACGGGGGAGGGGAAGAGCCTCGAGAGAGGGGACCCAAGGCCTAAAGACAAGGAGCGAGGTCCAGAAGCTAAGGTGCAGCAGCGGCCGCAAACAAAGCTGCAGGACCCACGGGCAGGAAGGAGAGAGAGAGAGAACGGAACAAACAAAACAACAAAACAACACCAAACATGCAAAGAGAAAAAAACAAGACAGGTCAGGACGTCAGGTCGTAGAAAAGATAGAAAAAAAAAAAGACACGGAGAGAGAGAAATATCAATAAACCGGACAATAAGAGAGACTAAGAAGGGCTCCAAAAGGAAAATCGGGCCGTCAGATAAACGCGTCACTCCACTGCGCGTCTCGGCTACACAGGAAGCGGGACTCGACCCTCTCAGCCGGGGGGCTGGAGGACGGCAGGCTTCGCCGCAAGCTTTCCACGCTTAAATAACGGACGGCCCCGCCTCGGCCGCGCCCTGCCAGCCCCAGGCATGCCGCCGCCGAGCACCGGCGCCCCGATGGGGCCGCTATCGGGGGGGGCCCGCGAGTGAGTCCGAGCGCACCGTATGGGCCTCCGACGCCATTTTCCAGGACGAAGCCAGCGAGCGGCCCGGAGGAAGGGAGCCCGGCCGCGGCACAAGTGGGTCGGGTCGGGGTCGGGTGGGCGCGCTCGTGGGGGGAAGCTGCTCGGTCCGCGCCCGGGCCGCGCCCGCAGCCGCCAGTCCCCCTCCCCGGAGGTCGGGCCGCCCGCGCGGTCTCATCGGTGGCCGCGCCCGCCCTACGCCTCTCCCTGCTCCGCACCCGCCAGGATGTTCCACGGGAATCGCCCGCCGGCCCGGCCCCGGAGGTGAGTGCACACCGGCCCGCCGGCCCAGCGCTGCGCAGCCGGCTCCGCTCTCGCGGCCGCACCAGACCCGCTCCGCTCGGGTTTGGCCTCCAGCCCCCGAGCTCCCTGGCGCAGGAGCGAGGGGCCCTGCCCGGGCTGGTCTGGGCGCCCTGGCCCGGCTCCCCCGGAGCTGCCTTCCCCAGGCCGCCGGAGGTCGGAGCGGAGCAACGGGCCTAATCCGCTGCAGTGGCTGAGGTCAGCGGTTGGGAGCAGGTGTCTGGCGCCGCCCCAGGGAGGGTGTGGGATCCCCATCGCCGGAGGCTTTTAACACCAGGCTGGACAAACCCCGGTCAGGGCCCGTCCCGGCGCAGGGGCTGGATTTGATGACCTCTCGGGGTCCTTTCCAGCGCTGAATCTCTGTGATTCCCCCTTGTGGACTGTTCCTGGTCTCTGGCGTGGCGGCAGGAGGTGCTGGGATGGACGAGCTGTCTGCTGGCCTTCGGTGCACTGAGGCTGCTTGCAGGTTCCTGGGGAGCAGTAGCTAGCGGGGTGAGGAGCTGCCACACTGGCCCTTCATAACACAGGGTGACCAGGAAGAAGTTTCATTGTGAGATTCCCTGGAAAGCCCTTGGGGCTACTGCTGTTCATGGGTTTCCCTCTTTTTCAGCCCCAGGGAATAAGCCGGAACTGTACGAGGTGAGTAGCACTTGTCTTGTCGTGTTCCCCTCCTTGCTCTGCCTCTGTCACGGGAGGCAGAAAGACCTTCCAGGGTAAGCTGGGTTTGTGCTCTGCAAATGGATGCACACCCCTCACTCCTGGGGAATCCAGGGACCCCAGGCTCCTGAGGACCCAGGCAGCCCCTAATCTCCATCCCAGTAGGGGTTCTTCTGGAACCCGACTCCTCTGCCCCTTGGAGAGGATGCAGGAGGTTCCATGTCTGTCAGCTGTGTCCACATCCCCGCACCCCCAGCCTGTGTGCCTAGATTTCAGTTTGGAGGCTGTGACGGTACCTGACGTGCTGTGTGTATCTGCTCTCCTTGCAGGAGGTAAAGCTGTATAAGAATGCACGGGAGCGAGAAAAGTGAGTCCATCCCCAGCGGAGTGGGTTTCCTGTGGGTCCCGTGTACTCAGTTCTGTGTTGGCATGCGTGTACTGGGAGTTCAAGCTGCTGCCTGCAGTGAGGTCCTTGCTCTGAAGATGCTGGGGCTGACAATGCAGGGAGCTCTCTGTTCTGGTGTCCTGCCCCTGCCAAGGCAGAAGAGACCCGAGAGCCCTTTTGTCCTGTCTCTGCCATTGGCCAGTGCAGGCTGCGTCCAAGGAAGGAGGAGTAGGTGGAAATGTCATCTCGGCCCTGAAGCGCTAGAGCTCTTGTGCTGTTCCTGTGGGTGTATCACAGGGTGTGAGTGGGGGCGGCCGCGGCCTGTGCGCCCTCACAGGCTTCTGCCCTCTGGTTTTAGGTACGATAACATGGCTGAGCTGTTTGCAGTGGTGAAGACGATGCAGGCTCTGGAGAAAGCTTACATCAAGGACTGCGTCTCTCCCAACGAGTGAGTCCTGCCTCTGCTCTTATCTCCAGCCTGGACTCTCCTGGGGTGGCGGGGAGCCGAGAGCACAGGATTCCTCAGGAGGGATGTTTCCCTCTGGGTGCGTTATTACTGAGCGAAGCAGAATGACTTCTGCTTCCCAGTACCCTGCAGACGATGGGGATGGGATGTTTCCTGGGGGGCGGGGGTGCCCAGAAACTCATCAAAACAGCTGAGCAGGTCCCCTGGCTCATGCCCCACTCCCCTTCCTGGGGCCAGGCAGTGTTGTTCCATCCAGAGGGGGTCTGCAGTCTCAGGCCTCGGGGCTCCTCCCCTGCCCTGGGGGCTGTTACATGGGTGAACTCATCTCCTCCTAAGGAAGCTACTTCCTTTTTTTAAGTCCTCAGCCTCAGTGTTCCCCTCCTGCTTGGCATCAGCAGCTCCGGCTGTTTGCAGCTGTTCTTACCCTGTACCCTTTTCCCCGCCCCAGGTACACTGCAGCCTGCTCCCGGCTCCTGGTCCAGTACAAAGCTGCCTTCAAACAGGTGCAGGGTTCCGAGATCGGCTCCATCGATGAATTCTGCCGCAAGTTCCGGGTGAGTTAAGTTCTCTGGCACTCAAGCTTATGGGGGCACTGAGATGGGAATCTCAGGGAACCCCTAGAACGGGGGGGTTGCAGTCCTAGATGTACTGCTGCTGACTGGGTTAGACTCCATCCCCCAGAGGTGGAGAGAGAAATCCTGCATAGATTCACTTATTCCAAGGGCAGAAGGGACCAGTGTGACCATCCCATCTGACCTCCTGTGTAAAACAGGCCAGAGCCCTGCCCCAAGTCATTTCCAGAGCAGAGCTGTTAGAAACGCAGCTCGTCTGGATTCAAAAATGGTCAGGGCTGGAGAATCCACCATCAGCTGGGGCAAAGTGTCCCAGTGGTGAATTACTCTAAGCTGTTCGCCTGGGTTACAGGCAGGCAGTGAGTTCACACCCCCCAGCTTACCGGCCAGGGCCTGCACTGAAGGCGCTCTCCTCCCCACCCCCAGGTCAGCACATGAGCACAGAAGCCCCGTCCCCTGCTTGGAAGCTTTCCCAGGGAAATGTTGCTTGTCTGGGGTTATCCCTGTTGCCCTGCGCTGAGCTTCCCCGGAGCTCGCCACGACCCCCCCCATGCCGAGCTTCCCCGGAGCTCGCCACGACCCCCCCATGCCGAGCTTCCCCGGACTTGGGATGACTGTCCCGTCTCCTGCAGCTTGACTGCCCGCTGGCCATGGAGAGGATCAAGGAGGATCGTCCAATCACCATCAAGGATGACAAGGGCAACCTGAACCGCTGCATTGCCGACATCGTCTCTGTACGTTCCCACCCATGGCGAGGGGCTGCGTGCGTTGTAATCCCTGTATTCAGTGCTTCTGGGACTCTGCCAGCAGGCTGGGCCTGGCCTGGCCTGCGTGTCTAGACAGGCCAATTCTCAAAGGCATGGGTGGCGGGTGAAGCTTCCCCTTGGGGGGAGGCAAGTCCCCTAGTCTGCCTCTTACGGCCAAGGCCACACCACCACTCACTGCTCTCAGCTCCCTTGAGGGGGTGCAAGGGGCTGAGAGCTTATCCCTTGCTTGGGTCAAGCTCTGAGCCTGGAGCCCCACCCCTGTTCCATCCCTTCCACTCGCAGCCCTGCCCATGGCCCCGCCCAGTCTGTCGCTTCCCCCCCCACCCCCCCCCACCCCGGCAGAGCAGGAAATGAGAGCTTCTCCAGCCCCGGGACAATGGAGGGAAGAGATTTTTCTGGGGCCCCAAACCTGCCACTATCCCCCTCCTGCTTCACCCTGGTGGTGAGAGGTGTGGGAAGATTTTGCCTCCCCCAGCCTCCATTACACCCCCCCACCCCTGCTCAGGGGGCTGTCCTAGGAGGGCTGGGGTTGTCAGGTGCCATTCCCCTACTTTCCTGGGGTTCCAGGCCTTTGTTGAGGTGTGTCTTTTCTCTTCCAGCTTTTCATCACAGTAATGGATAAGCTGCGCCTGGAGATCCGAGCCATGGATGAGGTGAGATTGCGGGAGACAGCCAGGCTGAGTCCCTGAGAACTCTGCCTAGAGCTTGCGCCCTGTCTGGCTTCACAAGGCATCTCCTCCCTGGCCCAGGACAGGGAAGGGGAACAGCCTACAGGGCGACGGGCTGTGACTCTGTGCCAAGCTAATCGCCATGGGAAGGTGTGTGGAGCCTTCCTTACTGGAATCAGCACCCGGCTGCGTGGAGAGGAGATTCCTGCCTGGAGTGAGGGAGGATTCTTTCTGCCCTATGGGGTGGGGTTTTCCCAGCCAGTCCTGGGGCAGGAAAGGCTCAGGCTGCATGTGTTTGTGCCCCAGATCCAGCCAGACCTGCGGGAGCTGATGGAGACGATGAACCGCATGAGCAACCTGCCCCCTGACTTCGAGGGGCGACAGAAAGTGAACCAGTGGTGAGTGTGGCTCCCTGGGGCCCCTCCTCTGTTGCTCTTTCTGCTCGCTCAAGCAGAGGGGACAGCGGGGGCCTGACCCAGCCTTGTCCCCCAGTGGGTCTTATGCAGAACTGAGGGCTGTTCTACCCCCCGGGCTGAGGAGGGCTGCTTTGCAGGCAGGCCTGTTGGCAGTGTGCCTTTGGCACTCCCTGTGCTGTGGAAGGTCAGGGCACCCCGGGGTGGGCTTATGGTAAGATGATCTGTGACACCAGCCCTGGCTCTAACCAGGGGCATGTTCTGCTTTTTCTCCTCTGGCCCAGCTGAGCCTTGGGCAGGGGCCGAAGCCCCAGGGTGCTCCTGGCTCTCCCCTAGATCAGCGCTGCATTGGGATGAGTCTGTTTTAACTGCCTATGCTAGTGCAGCACCAGCTGCAGGCCCCCCGGGCTCAGCCAGGTAGCAGCCTGCTTCCTGCCCTGAGTGGGAAGTCTCCTAGGTGGCCCTGCCCCTCTGACTCTTCCCTGGCAGGCTGCAGACGCTGAGCGGGATGTCTGCCTCCGACGAGCTGGATGACTCCCAAGTGCGCCAGATGCTGTTCGATTTGGAATCGGCCTACAACGCCTTCAACCGCTTCCTGCACTCCTGAGCCTGGCCCAGCACCCCTGGACTGGTGGCTCCTGCTGGCCGTCTCCTGAGAGCTGCTCAAGCAGGTCTCTGGGCTGGTTCTGGGGGCAGGAGGTCATGGGTGGTGTGGTTTGTCCATGCTGGCCCCCCCGCCTCACACAGACTGTTGGGAGGGGCATTGGCTGTAGCCTTTCCAGCATTAGCCCTGGGGGCTGTCAGTGTGACCAGCCCTCCTCCAGCCGGAGCACAGGCTGGCCCGGCCCTGCGAGCAGGGGAGGAGACATGTACAGACCTGCCCTAATAAAGCTCCTCATGCTGTGGCTCACTCGGGTGGTGTAGTGCTGGGCTCGGGAAGGAGGTGTAGCTGGTGCATGTGGTCTAACTCAGGAACCCAACAATAGCCCGATGCAGCTGTGCCCAGGTGGGTCAGATTACCAAAGCCCTCCCAGGCAGGGCTGGCTCCTGTCTGCAGGGGGAGAGCCAGAACCTGCCAGGCTCCGAAGAGCTCAGCCTCAGCTGGTGCTGGCCTTGGGAGGGGGAGAGGATATTTGGTCCTGCTCCCTGGGGGATTTCAGGCTTCCAGGGGAGAGCTACAGCCCTGTTTGTGTAACAGAGAGACCCTGCAGCACTGTTTGGGGTGCGGTGGGAGCTGTGAGACAAGCAGCTGTGGCTAGGGTGGAATGCAGCACTTTATTTATCATGGTTAATCAATGCTCCTGGGGTCACGAGCTCCCAGGAAAGCACCAGACAGTCAATAAATAACCTGTAATGTCTGAACTCCTGCGGCTTGGGGAGAGTGTGAATACCTCCCCCAGGACTGGATTACAGAAAGATTATTAGAGGACAAATAAAATATTACAGCCGCCCCCAAGTCAGTCTCCCAGAGCAATGGAGCAGAGGATCTTTCTGCCCCAGGGCTCGGTCAGTCTCAGACAGCTGGTTTCCCCAGGCAGTGACCTTCAGAACTTGCTCCAGGGCAGTTGCTGTGCCAGGAACACACACAACCCAGCCCACAGGTTACTCCGGCATGAAAGCAGCTGGGTGAGGCTAAGTGATCTCTTGAGCAGCGCACTAGGAATTCCCACCGTCATTCCATGAGTGGTGCAGGCAGTAACTCGCTGCCTCCTTTGGACATCCAGAGCCAAGCGATGCCCAGGATGCGGACAGTTCTGCAGGGAGTTCCACTGATCATAGCACACGGCCGGCAGCATCTGGGGTCCTGCTTCCTTCTCAGCTTGCAGAGGCGCCAGGCACCTGGAGATGGCAGGATGAGCACCAGGAGCCAGCGCTGAGTTCTGAGTGCAGAGTGGCTGCTGGTACAGGCCAGCCAGTGCTCACTTCCTCCTACCCGCCAGCCACCCCCTCTGCCAGAGGCCACTGCCTCCCGAGTGCTCCCCACTAGCTATGCGGTTCCAGGGCTGGCCGAGGAAGGAGTCAAGCAGGCCCAGAGGGATCCATACAGCAGGAGGAGGTGGGTCCCATCACACACTCTTGCAGAACAGCTTGTGGTGCCGGGTGACTGTGCACAGAGAGGTGCCCGCAGGGCCACACCAGGACTCGCCCACGCCTTGCTGGTCGCTCCTGTTCAGCTGCCGGCTGCAGAGTCGCAACTCGCGCACATCGGCAGAGACCCAGGCCCACGTGGTGCTGTCCAGTGGGCTGCGTACGCTGCAGCCTGCAGGAAGGAAATAGCCCGTTGTGCCAACGTAAAGAATCCAGGACCCAGGGACCCCATGGTCCCTTCCTGCCTGAGCTCTGGACGCGGGACCCTTCCCTGGACCCCTCGGTGACCTGGGGCTCCGAGCCCTTTGTACCCTCACCTGCCAGGCTGAGGTAGCGGAGCCCTTGGTTCCTCTCCCTCAGGGCTGACAGCAGCATCCGCAAGCCCACAACGGTGATCCCCAGGTTTGCCGACAAATCCAGCGAGACCAAAGCTGGACAAACCAGGAGGCACCTGGGGCCAAGAGGGAACAAGTGAGTCAAACAGCCCCCAGCCTCACTCTTCCCACCCACAATGCATTGCTGCACAACAGCCCCACCCACTCGTGGCCCCCATCACCAAGGGATAGGTCCCCAGCCGGAGGAGATCTGGGGGTCACTTTCAGGTAGGACCCAGCAGGGTGAAGGTCAGAGTTCAGGCTCCCAGTTCAGCTTCACATCACAACCCCGCCCAGTCAGTGGCACACCAATACCCCACAACCGCCTGCCCCCTAGCAAACCCCCAGGCCCAGAGACCAGCACTGCCCTTTACCTGGCCAGCTCCGCGACAGCCTCGTCGCTCAGGCGGTTCCCAGACACAGTCAGGTGGGTGAGAGCACATCCCTCCTGGAAGGGAACAGAGGGGAACTGAGCCCAAAGCCACAGCCCACCTGAACGGGACAGAGGCTAAACCCACCTTTCAAGCCAAGGCCTGGAGGCGCTGGATGCCTGAGATCCCCATGGCCCCAGAGGACCTGGGAGAAGCAGAATCAGGAGCACCAGATGTTCACGCTCCCGAGGAAGGACAGCATGGTCCTCCTGAGCCCCACAGAGAGACCTTGTACCTCTGCAGGATGGGGGCTGAGCCCCTGGCCAGAGCCATGTGTGGACCACGCGCAGTGCTCCTGCAATTCCTGGAGCCAGTAAAGGGTTACAGCAGGCTCCCCACCTCCCCCTGCACCCGGCCTGGGGCCCATTACCTGCGTCAGGTACCTGACCACCGGATCCACGAGAGGCTCCTCCAGCCGGGCAGCCACCGAGCCGATCTCCAGCCGGCTAAGGGTGGCACAGGGCAGGCTCCTGAGCAGCAGCTCCAGGCCGGTGGAGCCCAGGGCATTGTGGGACAAAGCGAGGGTCTTCAGGTGCACAGCTCCTGGGCCAGGGGGAAAGAGCGAGGTAACAGCGAGCCTGCAGCCTCCAGGCCTGGGGCAAGGGAGGGGAGTCGGGGAGCTCACCTGAGGCCCTGTCCGCAGCTGCGTAATGCAAAACTTACACACCGGACAGGCCAGGACTGGAAAGAACAGAGCAGGGAGTGGTGGTGCAGGACCGAGGGGCTCCGACAGAGGTGGAGGGGCCCAGGGCTGGGTAGCAGGGAGCTGTGGGGCAGAACTGGGGGCTGCTGGCAGAGCCGGGGGGGAGCCCAGGGCTTGGTAGCAGGGAGCTGTAGGGGAGGACTGGGGGGCTCTGGCAGGGGGCGGGGCCCAGGACAGGGTAGCAGAGATCTGGGGGATGCTGGCAGAGATGGGGGGGTGAATGGGGAGGATCAGCACTGTCTCCACGAGCAGAGCCATACTCACCCCTCCAGCTGAGAGCTGTTCGCCCTCCCCCCATACCCTCTGGGGCTAACGGGAGTCCCTAGCCTGGAGATGCCACTGCTATTGCACAGAGGAGGCCAGCAGTGGCCTCTGCCTATGGCCAGTGCCCTGCCACGGCTCAGGAGGCTACGTACCTTTCAGGCTGTTGGCCAGCAGGAGGCGGTGGTGCTGCAGGAAAGCCCCAGTGAAGCCACAGGCCTGCAGTCGGAGCGTGGTCAGGACGGGGCAGGCCTGAACCAGGCAGGCCAGGGCCTGGGAGCTGTTGTCTCCCAGGGGGTTCAGGCTGAGATCCAGCTCTTCCAGGCTCTGGCAGGATGGGGGAAGAGGGGTCAGTGTTGCTGGGTGGGGAGGGGTCACCCCCAACCTTCTGGGGTCTGCCCTGCACCACCCTGCTTGTGAGGGGCACAGGGGGAGAAGTGACAGTGGGAGCAGAGTCCCCCATGTGGGCCTCCTCCCCAAGTGACCCCCAGAGCCTCCCTGCCGGGGCCCGATGGGCAGACTTCCCAGAACCAGGAGAGATACAGTTTGCCCTTCGGTGCTGCGCTAGCAGAGCTCATGGGGGGCCCTTTGTGCCAACTCAGCTGGGACACGACAGCCCTAGCCTGGGGGAGCTCCAGGGAGGGCGGCTCGGGGGTTCCCAACCCCTGCTTGGGGCTCTAGGGCTCAGGCGCGAGGCCAGGGCCCCTTCCACTCCTGGGCTGGTGCATGCGCCCTCCCCCCGGCCCAGTCTTTGGGGAAGGGGGGGATGCTGGACATGGCCCCCGCCCTACCTGAAAGGCCGTCTGGGCGGGCAGCCCTGTCGCCAGCGTGTGGAGCCCCTCGGCCCCGAGCTGGTTGGCCGACAGGTCGAGGAGTGTCAGGCCAGGCATGGTGCCCAGCGTGGCCCGCAGCTCAGTGGCCAGGCCATCAGCCAGGCCGTTCCCAGCCAGCCGCAGCTGCCGGATGCAGGTCTGCAGCTTGAGGGCGCGCAGGAGCGGGGCGAGGTGGGGCTGGCGCAGCGCGAGGCCGCAGGCACTGAACCAGGGGCCCGACTCCTGCAGCTCCATGATCTTCAGCAGCAGCCGGTGCTCACCTGCAACGCAGAGACAGGGCAGGTCGCCTCAGGGCCACTGGGGCACCGGGGGCCCCGACCTGCTGCCGAGCGTCCCTGGACTCACAGCAGGCAGCCGGGGGAGAGAGCCCCCAGCGCCCACCAGGGCCGGCCACCACCGAGGGCGCCTCCCTTCCTGCCCTACCCCAGCGCCGCGCGGGGGTCAGATGTGACCAAGGGCCCCTTCCCTCCCCCCACCCCAGCGCCGCACAGGGGCTGGCCGCCACCGATGGCACCTCCCCTCAATCCCCCTTCCACAGCTGGGGCCGGAGGCCCAGAGACCGAGGGACTTGCCCAAGACCCCCCAGGGAGGTTGTTGCAGAGCAGTGCCCCAATCCCAGGCTGGTGCCCTGCCCACTCTACCCCCAGAATGTGATCCCACACGCAGGGGGCGTCCCGGGGCCCTACAAACCCCTGTGAGACCTGGATCCCTCTGTGTCCAATGGTTCTGCCACCCACCCAGAGCATGGTCAGCAAGGTCCCCGGGCAGCCTCTTACCCACGGCCAGGCTGAGACAGGCCTTCCTGTAGCGGTCAGCGAGCGGGGGCAGGTCCCAGGACTGCACCTCTGCTAACACCTGCAGGGGAGAGCAGAGCCCCATTGGCACAGGATGGGCACTGAATCCAGGGGTCCAGATCCCAAGTCCTCTGCACCAAGCAGCAGGGGCCCAGATGCCACAGTGATGGGCCCGATGACCCCTCGGCAGCCTGCGGGGGAGCTACGTGCGCTCGACCCAGGAGGTGCCAACGCTGGCTCGGACGCCCCCCCACTCACCTCCTCATTGCTCTGCAGCACGTCCACAATGAGATCCTGGGGTGCCAGCAGCGCCCCCTCCTTCTTGAGGGTGAGCCGTGGCAGCAGGCCACACGTCTGGTAATGGCGCTGGGCCGCCTGCTCCGCCAGCCACGCCACCGGGTGGCTCTCGCCGCTGCTGCAAGGGAAGGGAGGGGGCTGAGGCAGAGCGCCCCCTACAGGCCATCGGGCACCTCAGAGGAACCAGGCCCCCCAGGGACCCCCCTGCCCCCTCCCTGAGGTGTGGCAGGCACAGGGCAGCCCCTCACCGGTGCCTGGACGGGGAATCACGTCCTACTCAGAGCGGTGTTATCCCGAGCACCTGACCTCCTTGGCCAACCCCTTGCCCCAGGGGGATGGGCCCCAGCAGCTTCCTGGGAGCCAGACCCCTTGGAGGGTGCTGCTAATGCTGCTCCACACCCAGCCCGGATAGGGTAAGACTCCACCTACCTGCCCCCTGTCCCGGGGGCTGGGGTGGGGGTCCAGGGGCACTGGGCCACCCCGAGAGGAAGGAGACGAGCTGGCTCTCACCTGTGGGGCACAGGGATCAGGAAGACGTTGTCCTGGACCTGGACCCGCACTCGAATGGGGGGCGGCCGAGCAGGGGCTGCAGACAGCGAAGGGAGCTGGTGACAGGAGAGTGGAGTCAGGCACACAGGACACACCAAGGGTACCCCACCCCTCTCCACTGTGAGTCAGACCCCCCAGGCACCTCACCTGCGGGGACTCCCCACTGCCTCTCAGGCCATTGGCTCGGCTGCTGTCAGTGGGCCTCGGGCTGGCGGCTGTCTCTGGGGCCCCCAGGGTGCAGCCTCCGCGGGACCGGCCCAGCACTGTTCTGTCCACAATCTGGGTGAGGCGGCTCTGCCGGGCCCTCCTCCTCGGGGGGGACACTGGGTGGGGGGCTCCGCCATCACTCTCGGGCCCTGTGGTGTCTGCAGAGTCCGAGCCTGACTCCTTCTGGGCCCGGCGGCCCCTCTTGCGGGGCTCATGGCTCGCTCCCAGGTCGTCCTCCAGCCAGTCGTCCCCCACGTACTCGTCTGCTGGGATCAGGGCTGGCCTGGCTGGGGCCTCGGACAGCACCGGCTCTGTGCCCAGGTAGGACTGGGCACTGCCCACGCTACGGATGGCTGCTTCATATTCTGCCTGGCCCCCACCGTGGGTGGGCAGCTCAGGCTCCTCCTGCACCAGGAACCCTGGCGTCCGGCAATCCTCTCCCAGCATCCTCTGGCCCAGGAGACGCTGCCTCTTCTTGACAGGGCGGAGCGGGGTCATGCAGTCCTCCTGCTCGGCCCTGCGCTCTGACCCCTTCCCACCATGCTGGCAGGGCGCAGGGGGCTTCTTGGAGGGGCCCCCACTCTGGGGCTGTGTGGCCAGAGCAGAGGGGCGCAGGGTTAGAGGCTCCGAGAGCTCAGCATCAAACAGCTGGCTGGGCAGAGTGTCCCGGGGGGGCGGGGCTGCTTCAGGTGCTGTGGGGGAGACAAGAGACCCTGTGAGCTGGGCCCAGGGCCCCCAATTCTAGGGCCAAACACTGTGAGAGCAAAGGGCTGCGGCGCGCAGCAGGGAGACGGGAGAGGCAGCCCCTGGTACCAGGCTAGACACGCTCCCCGGGGTGACAGGGGCCAGGGACTCCAGCCCCCCCCGCCAGCAGGTCTGGCAGCTGCGCTGAGGGCTCAGCAGAGAAGCCAGGGGCACTGAGTGAAAACGAAAGAGCAAGCTGGGGCCGGGGCCCACCCAATGCTGCCCCCTCGGAGACACCCCTCAGCTTCCCTCCCGCCCAGCCTGGCCTCACCTCGCCCTGCCACGGCCTCCTTGAGCAGCCACTCCATGGCTCGGCAGCGCTGGCGCGTCTCCTGGTCCAGGTCCTTGCCGTACATCCTCACCCACTCCTGGAGGGTTTCCAGCGGGCTCAGGCCCTGTGGGGGCGAGACACAGGCCCATGGGCACTACTGCAGGCAGGGCCTCAGGGTGACGCTGCTGCCAGCCTGGCCCCAGGAGCCGGGGCACTGCCCCCCCCCACCCTACAGCCATGCAGGGTGTGCCCAGCGCCAGCCCCTGCCCTCACCTTGGCGTTCCTCAGCACTGCCGACGCACCCCTCTGGAGCAGCAGCTCTGCCACCTCGAAGTGGCCACAGTTGAGGGCGTCGTGCAGGGGGGTGATCCCCTCGCAGCCCAGCCCCCCAGGGTCATCGATGGAGGCGCCACGCTCCAGCAGCAGCCGGACAATCTCTGGGCACAGGAGCCAGCAGTTAGTGCCAGGCAGCGGTGACACAGCCCCTCTGGCTCCCTGCCAAAGACTTCCCCACCCCCACCCACTGCCCCCCCTCACTCACCCAGGTGCCCATGGTTGCAGGCCTCATGCAGGGGCGTCCAGCCGCAGTAATCCCGTGGGTTCAGGGGGTGACCCTGACACCAGGAAGGAAGAGACATGAACAGGAATGGGGGTTATGTTGAGGCCAGGAGGCCGGATGGAGAGAGGTGTGAACCCCCCTTCTCCCCAGCGCACCTGCCCATCCCCCGGGACCACATGCCAACCCCAGTGCTTCCATCGCCAGTGGGATCCCTTCAGCCTCTGCTAAAACGCGCCCACTGCTGGGGGGGAGTGTGGGGGGCTGCTCTGAAGGGGCTCTGCAGTGCGTCAGCTCCTCAGGGCTGCCCAGCCACCGGCACCGCCTCAGGGGACACGGGGTGACAGGGAAGGGGCCCGCTGGGGCTCGGTGCCTGCGAGCCGGGGACTGTCTCTTACCTGCTCCAGGAAGATCTGGACCCGGCGCAGGTTCCCGTCGATGCAGGCTCGGTGCAGCGGGGTCTCGCCTCGGTCGTTCCGCCGGTTCCACTGAGGGGCATGGGAGGAGGGGGGAAAAGCACCGGGATCAGAATTGCCATGGGGGATCTGGGATCAGAGCCTGCGCCGCCACGCGCCCCCTGCCCAGGATCCAGCCCTCGCCCGGATTGAGCTCTGCAGGGTCTCAGCCCGGCTCCCAATTACGGAGCAGCAGCGATGGTCCCCCAGGCCCCGGCCTCACCTTGGTGATCCTGCGCCGGCCGGGCACGCTCTTGTTGTAGCCGTCCAGGTCGTCTTCCTCCCCATCTGGAACACAGGCCCGGGTGATGAACCACAGCACTGGGTCGGGGGCTGACCCGGGGGGCAGGGGAAGCCAGCTACAATACAGCCCCCCCTCTTCCCCGCAGACACAGACCCCGCATGCCAGGCAAGGCACCTGGGGGGCTACAGCCCCACCCACCACATTCCTGCCCTGCTCACCTGCTAGGACTCGACTCCAGGGTCCCCGGGACCCCCCCGCCTGCTTGCTTCCTGCCCCTCCCCTCCCCGACCCACTTACCGCTCTCTGACAGCTCCAGGTCGCTCTCCTCCAGAGGCTCACTGTCCCCCAGCTCCTCCTCGTCGCTGTCCCTGGCTCCACTCCAGCCCTGCGAGCGGCACAGGCTCTGCAGCCTGGCCAGCGTGTTGGGGGCCTCGGGGCACCCCCATTTCTGCTGCACAGGGTGAAGGTGCTGCAGGATTTGCCGCTGGGGGACGAAGGGAGATGGGCTGATCACCCTACCCCAGAAGGGGGCCGGGGAGGAGGCAGGAGCCTTGGCTGGGGGTGGGAAACTCCCAGGCCCCCCAGCCCTATCCCAGTCCAACAGGCAGGGGGGACGCTGGTTATGTGGGACTCCCCACGAGTCCAGTCCCAGCTGCACTGGTTGCATTTCAGCTCAGACTCCCACGTCCTCCCCTCCAGCCCCCCCAGGGCTTCTGCAATGCTGAGTCCAGCTGGGCACAGCCTGGGCTCCCGGGCGAAGGAAGGGGGGCTAAATGGAGTCTTTCTGGGTACGAGCCAGCGAGGAGTGGGGGCAGCCAGGAGGGGCTGCATGTTGGGGGGGGCGGGTCAGAAGGGGGCTGGAAAGTGACGCATTCAGCAGCAGGCCCCAGCAGCGAGGTCTAGTAGTTAGGGCAGGGGACTGGGAGGCAGGACTCCTGGGTTCCATGCCCAGCTCAGTCCCAGGCTTGCGGGACCTTGAGAGGGGCGCTGCCAGCTGCCCAACCTGAAGGTGGCACTGCAGGTGAGCACTGGAGTCCGCACTGGGGAGCGGTTTAGGATCCTCCCCCCTTCACCTGCAGCCTGGGCTCCCCGGCCTGGTCCGCACACTGCAGCGCGCTCCGGAAGCAGGGCTCCAGCGCCTCGTAGTCTTCGCCGGCCTCCTCCCTGGCCAGGGCGATGTTCAGCCAGGTCTTCCCCTCCTGGGGCGCAGAGACAACGGGTCAGGGGCTGGGCTCGGCCCGCCGGCCACCAGCCCAGCCCCTCTGCCCGCTGGGGGGCACATGGATAACCAGGGCCATTGCCAGCAGGGGCAGGTAAAGCCCTTCGCCATCCTGGCCCTTCTGCCTGCCCCGCTCCCGAGACGTGGGGCCCTAGCCAGGCCTCGCCTGCTAGCTGAGCTTCCCCCACCCCCAGCAACGGGTGACCAGGCCTCCCCCTGGGCAGGAAGGGGGCTCTGTCTCCATGGGCCGAGGGTGACACCCACCGGGCAAGCCCAGCAGAGCCAGGGGCTCTGGGCACAGGCCAGACTGCCCCCTCACCTCCAGCGGGTTCCCATGCCGCAACGCCAGCTCTGCCTGGTAGTGCTGCACGGCCCGGCCATGCTCCTTCAGGTCCCCGTAGGTGGCAGCCAGGGAGACGTGGATCACAGCCAGCTCCTGCTCAGGCCTCCGCAGGCTCTCGGCGTAACGCAGCTGCCCAGAGAGACACGGTCTATAGCCCACTGGGCCCCGGGCTCGCTCCCCCGCCCCGCCCCGGCCAGCCCACTCCATCCCGCCCTGCCCTGTCCACCCCATCCAGCCGGGCCTGCCCTGGCCAGCCTGCCCAGCGCTTGCTCCCCTGGCCAGCCCATCCCACCCCACTTGGCCCGCCCCACCCAGCCTGGGGCTCTCTCCCCCACCACGCACTGGCCAGCCTGTCCTGCCATGTGCTCGCTCCCCCACCCTGGCCCACACATCCAGCCCAGCCCAGCCCGCTTGGGGCAGCCCACCCCGGGCTCACTCCCCCACCCTGTGCATGAATCTAGAGTGGCTGGTGGGGCGCCTCTGCAGACCAGCACCCCAAAAGTGGCTAGGAAGAAGGAGGAGCCTCCAGTGCAGACCAGCCCCTTACCCAGGCACAGTGCCCGCCAGCACAGGGTGCACAGCCCAGGGGCAAGCTTGTCCTGCCCCCTGCGCGAGGGCATGGGCAGCCCCGACCCACCTGCCTTTGGTAGGACTCCACAGCCCGGCGATAGTCCCCGTGCTTGGAGAACAGGTCCCCCAGCTGCTCGCACAGGCCCAGGGCTGCCTGCGGGTCGCCAGGTGCCTTCTCCTCCAGGGCCTCCTGCAGACGGCTCACCTTCAGGGCTGAGAGGCCAGCGGCATGAGATGCATGTGCCGGGGCTCGGGACCAGGCCTGGGCAGGCATCCCAGCAGCTCTCGCTCCCTAGGGGCTCAGGGCTCGCAGGGGATCCGCAGGCGAAGGTGGGCAGCCCGGGGGCCAATGTGCTCCTCACCCAACCCAGCCCACAGGCCGATGGGACACCAGCCGTCCTGTGGCCCCCTGCTGAGCTTCCCTTCCCCCACGTGGGCTGGCTCTGGATTCAGTCACAGAAAGCAGGTGCCTTGTCATGACACTGGGGGGGCCACATCAGGGATTTACTAGGAGCCCTGGAGGCCACCCCCTAGTAGGAACAGCCTGTGCCAGCCCCGAACCTGGACATGTCTGCGGGGAGTGGGACGGGCTGGTGCTCAGGGGACAGGGAAATGGAAGGGAGGGGGCTGGGTCGGGTGCCGACCGCCAGGTGACCCAGCCGAGAATCTCCCCTGGGGCCAAGTCCCCGAGCTCCCAGCCCTAGTCAGTCTCACAGTCTGGGGAGCAGACACCCTGGCCAGCTGCAAAGGAAACTGGATCCCCCACTCAATCCCGGCAGCCCAGCCCTGAGCTCCATGTTTCAGGGAGCTCGCGGCTCCGGCGCCCTCACCATACTGCAGGCTCCTGCGGATGCTCTCGCGCTGCTGGGGCTGCTGTGAGCCCAGCACGTAGGCCTTTTTCAGCGAGCGCCGGGCGGCCACGAAGTCTCCCAGGCTGAGGAGCACCTGCAAGGCACCGGGCACCAGGCTCAGAGAGGGGAGGGGGCAGATGAGCCCCCAGGAGGTACCATTGCTCACTGCTGCCCCAGGAGAAAGTTCACCCCCTGCTGGTGTGTGTGGAGGGGGGGAGCTGCCCCTTTGCCCACAGAGCATGACCAGCTGCTGGGAGGCAGACGGGATGAGGAAGGGGGTCCCCACGTGCACTCACCTGGGCGATGCTGGCACAGCACTCGCTCTCCAGGCACTTCTCCTTCATGGTGTGGGCACAGTCCCGCGCCCGCTCCAGGCAGCGCATGGCCTTGGAGTGCTGCCCCTCCCGCAGGTGGATGTTCCCCAGGTTGAAGTAGGCCCTGTACACGTCTTCGTAGAGGCGAGTCTGCCTGGAGAGGGGATGGGGTCACGGCTAGCGACGACTTGGGGTCACGCCCCCCTGCCCATCCACACCCCCTGCTCAGGAAATCCCTGACCCCGCCCGCAACACCCCTTAGCCACAGCAACCAGGGGCTCCCCCGCACCCAACAGCCACACGCAGCCACGGGGGTGGGCCAGGGCTCTGGGCTGGATCCTGGGGAAACGCGCTGCGCCGCTCCCAGCACGCCCCGGGAAAGGGGCCTTCGGCGGCCCTGCAGAGGGAGGGGGCAGGGCCTTACTCCGAGATGAAGATGCTCTTCTTGATGTAGCAGCTGCACTTGGCCTGGTCCTTCATGCTGTCGTAGACCAAGCCCAGGTTGAGATAAAGCCGGGCCCTCATCTCGCTCAGCTCCCGCTGCGGCACCGTCCCTGGGACACCCAGAGCCAGCCCGTTACCCAGCCGGCTCCGGGCGCCCCCCTCCTCACCCACCCGGACCTGCCAGGCGGGAGCTCCGGGGCCTGGCACGGGTGGCACAAAGAGCCAGGCGGAGTGCCAGGAAGCATCGCCCTCTGCCTGACTGGATCCACTGGGGGAATCATCTCCCAAGGGAAGGGTGGGAGCGCTGGGACAGTCCTGCCTGACCCCCGGCACGGAACTAAGAGGTCAGAACTGCAACTGGAGGGCCCCAAAGTGCCCCTGTATATCCCACAATCCCTCGTTGTGCAGCTGGTGCCATGGGCCTGGCCTGCAGATTCCAGCAGGAGCCCTGCAAATTAGCACAAGGAGAGTGGCAGGCCGGACGAAAGCCTGAGGCTCTGTCTGTGGGTCAGGGAGGAGATGGATCTCAGGGACCGGGCAGATCCCAGCTCTGGTGTGGGGACAATGGGTGAAATGCGGTACTGGTATCGCCCAGCCAGGCTGTCACGGGGGCACCTGACTGGCATTTCCTCCCGGGGCCGCTCCATGTCACCAGCTGGCAGCCCTTCCCCACCCTGCTGCTCTGGCTCTGTGCCCTGCGGCTTCCAGCCCCACGTGCCCACCAGTTCCTCACCTTCCAGCTTCTCCTCCAGGATGGCCAGGCTCTTCATGAAGGCCTGCTCAGCCTCCCGCAGCGCCTCGCCCGCCTGGCCGCTCTCAGCCACAAACATGTAGGTGCGGCCTATGGTGGCCCAGGCCCTCTGCTGCTCGGTGTGGTCGGAGAGGGTGCGGGCCAGCTCCAGGTGCTGGTGCTGGTGCTGAGGGGGCAGGACTGTGAGTGGATAGCAGGGGACAACCGACGGCATGAGACCCCCAAGCCCTGGGGATCCAAGTTGGCTCTGAACTGGGCCCTCTGGGGCTGACAGCTCAGGGGTTACCGCCACGTGCCCCAGTGTTCCCCTTCAAACCTCTGCAGCTATTCTCCCCCCTGCACCCCTCCCCACCCCCACACTGCAGTCTTCAGGGGGGCCGAACTCCAGGTAGTCAGCTTCCACCCCCATTCCCTGGAGAGTCCCAACCCTCACAGCCCATCAGCCCCCCACCCTCCTACCTTCAGCGCAGCTTCGTAGTTCTCCAGCTCAGCCAGGCGTTCCCCGATCTTCCGGTGGGCCACGGCACAGCCAAGAACATCCTCCACGCTCTCCAGGAGCCGGAGCTCCTGCCGGTGCTCCTCCAGTGCTTCCCGGTAGCGCCCTGCCGGGAGCAGAGGGAGGAGGCGGCGTGAGGCGGAAGCAAGAACCTGTTTCGTTACCCACAGTGTAGTAAGTGAAGGCCCTGATAAAGGCCCGGTATGAGGCCTGAGGCCTGAGCTAAAGTAATGGTCAAGACTTTGCTAACATAAAGCAAAGTGAAGCTGTGAGCCAGAGGCAGGCCCTGCTCACAGAAGCTGGCTAGGAAAGGGCTGATGCTGCAAGAAGATACGTACCTAAAAGGTACTGAACACTAGAGATCAGAACATTCACATACTTCTACCCTCCACACAGATAACAAGGAACAGGCTGACCCATCCCTATGACAGGGGCAAAGGGTAATATGGTGGATAGAGTTGTTTTGATCTAACCAAGTTGTACAAGGTGAGAGGCGGCACCTTGCTATGTAGAGGGGTTGTACCTTGCTGCGTAGAGGGGTTGCACCTCATACGTCAGGAGTGATGTGTAACTTGTTTGTACCTGTGTATAAGAATGTATCCCTGGGGCGATGTCTTTGTCCGGCCGAGGGGGCAGCCACCACTGACTGAGCCGAGTCCATGCAAGAAGGCACTTTCTCGTAGTATGCCCGGTAGACTAAGTAATCTACAGGGAACTGCAATTGTGTCCATACGGAATAAACCTGACCGACGTGCCTTCGTTTACTAGACTCTGTGGTCATTGGGGTTTCTCTTCGGGTCTGCTGTGTCAGCTGTCTGCGCAGAGCTGGGGCAGCACACAGAGGGAACACACGCACGCAGCCGAGTGATACCAACAAGGAGAGAGCAGAGCACCACACCGGTGACATCTGACAACACCTCTGACAACACACAGCACTAACCAGAGGCAATCTAAGCTCAGCCCCGGATCAGATCCCAGGCTTGCATGCTCCGATATGAAGTGTACTCAGCACTGGGGACGTGAGAGCAGATGACCTTCGGCACCTCTGATTTTCTAGCTATGGGAAATGCAGCAGGTCTAACACACATGGACGACAGGGAAGTGTTAGACACAGTGCCACATGAGAAATTAGCTTAATTAGAGAAGACAGGACTCAGCCCAAGGACTGGACGGTGGGAGGGAACTGGCTACAGGGGAAAACGCAACGGGCTGTGCTGAAAGGTGAATCATTAGACTGCAGGGAGGCTCCAAGCAAAGCTCCTCCAGGATCAGGCTTGGGCCCAATTTTAGTCTGTGTTTTTATTAACAACGTGGTACAAAAAGCAGGAGCGGGCGAATGGAACTGGCTGATGATACGAAGTCGGGAGGGATGGTCAGTCCAGAGGGGGTTCGGAACATTAGACAGGAAGATCTGGATGGTCTTGAAGATGGGAGTAAAAGAAACGGGATGAAATTCAGCCGTACAAAGGACACGGTCATGGACTTAGGGGCTAATTGTAAGAATTTCTGCTCCAAGCTGGGGGCTTGTCAACCGGAGGTGACAGAAGAGCAGGGAGACCTGGGCACGTGGGTCGGTCACAGGAAGACTAGGAGTCACCAATATGAGGCAGCCTGAACAGGCAAATGCAACCCTAGGCCGTGTCAGGCAAGGTCTCTCTGGTAGAGAGAGGGGCGTTCGTGCCACTGGACAAGGCACTGGGGAGTGTGGATCTGGAATACTGAGTACAATGTCATGGCCACGAAAGGTGAATTCAAAAGACCAGGGGCAGAGAAGAGCAACTCGGCTCATCAGCGTAACGCAGGGCCTGGCTCAGGAGAGGCGACTGGAGGAGCCTTGCTTGGTTAGCGTAGCAGAAAGAAGGCTGCAAGGGGATCTCCTTGCTCTCTGGCAATGCACTGGGCAGATAAACCCCAGGGAGGAGGAACAGCTAGGGAAGCTAAAGGACAATGCTGGCCCGAGAACAAATGGCCATGAATAATTCAGGCTGGCATCGAGGGGGAAGGAGATTCTTGGCAGCTCTGGGGACCCTTCCAGTTTCTATCTTATGCTCCTAATGCTCATGCTTCAGGGTCTCCGATGGTCATCTGCAGGGGTCAGAAAGGGATTTTTATCCACCCCCAACATATTCTGGGGTTTTTTTGGGGCTCCCCCTCTTCATAGATTCCAAGGGCAGAAGGGATCAGTGGACCATACAGGCTGAGCTCCTGTGTAACGCAGGCCAGAGCCCTGTACCCAAGTCATTCCCAGAGCAGAGCTGTTAGAAACATAGCCCGTCTGGATTTAAAAAGCAATGGAGAATCCACCACAACCCTGGGTAAACTGTTCCAGTGGTTAATGACCCTCACTGTCAAAAACATGTACCTTATTTCCAGTGTGAATGTGTCTCACTTCAAATCCCAGCCACTGGATCCCGTTAGACCTTCCTCTGCTATGCTGAAGAGCCTGTTATTCAGCACGTGCTCCCCATGAAGGTACTTATCGACTGATCAAGTCACCCCTTCACCGTCGCATTAAGCCAACAAATAGAGCTCCTTGAGTTTCGCGCTACAAGGTTGGGCTGCCCGGCTCCGCTCACATGCTCTGGGTCTGACTGATCGCCACACGTGGGTCAGAAAGGGATTTCCCCCCACTGACATGGCAGGGACATGGGGGGGAGGGTTCACCTTCCTCTGCGGGGTGTGGGTCACTTGCCAGGATTATCTGGGCCATGGTGCTGCTCAGCCCCTCCTGTTCTCTGCCCACACCAGCCTGGCCTCCTATGGTACACTGGCCTTGTGTCGGTTGTTGGGGTCAGCGTGCAGGTGCTGGTGGCCAGATGAGCTAATCTACTTGTCCCTCCTGGCCTTACACTGACTCTCCGCTGGGCTCCAGCAATGCCGCATGCCTGGGCACGAAGCCTTCAGCACTTAGAATATTCCAGCAAATCCGAACGCTGCAGTGTCTCCTTAGCGCCACAGGTTCCCAGCAGCACCTCACGCCCGTCCTTCGCTCCCTCCGCTGGCTTCCCGGACAACAGAGTCCAGCTCAGCGTCTCAGCCCTGATCTTCGAGGCGCACCATGACCTGGGCCCAGCACATAAACGAGCCTAAAGCTCCCCAATGGAGGGCATGGTTGCCAACCCCGCTCCTCTGCACCACCAGCAGGGGGAAGTTCGGCTGGGTGGCAGACACAGCTTCCTTGGGGCTGGTCCCAGCCTCTGGACTTAACTCACCGGGAAGCAAGGGCCATCTCAGCCCCACTCCCAGGGCCAGGTCCCCTCCCCCGCCCAGCCTCCCGGAACATAACCAAAGCAGTGGGGCCAAAAACAGCCTAGGGAATTTCACAGTGACTAACTTTGGAATGATGGCCCTGAAAGGGCACAATCGCACATCCTGCTACAGGACCCCGTGGTCACCCCTCTGCCCACGCTGCACAGCACCACCCACCTTTCCGCTTCCTCCTGAAACAGCACGCACCGGCAGCACTAGACAGCGCATCAGACAGGCCAGCAACCTGCTTCAGTGTGAGTGGGGCTGACACCGATCCCAGCCCAAAGATCCATCTCATCTATGGCCCATGCACTGAGGGGGCAGGGAGTTGCACTTCCATTTCCCTCCAAGATAAGCAGGATCCCAAAACCTACATGGATGAAGGGCTCTCCAGGCCCCCTCTCCCACAAAGTCAGCCTCGGCCACCAGAGACAGACAGGAGCGAGCCAGCCACCAGGAGCAGGGCCCTGGGACCCACTCACCATGTCTAGCTAAGATCTCCCCAAGCTGGTTACAAATGGCAGCTTCCTCCTTCAGGCTCCCGCTCCTCTGGGCCTTGTCTTTCGCCTTCTGGAGCTCTGTGGGGTGGCAGGAGAAGAACCATCAGTGCCCAGGCACGCCCCTGCAGCCTGTGAGCACCGAATCCCTCTGGTGAGCAGTCATCGGCCCTCTAGCTAGCACCAAGGGAGCGCCCAGCACAGGGCAGCAAATCACCACGGACAGGTCTTCTTATAACCCCAGCATGTCATGTTTGGCATGTGTGCAGCATGTCCTGTCTGCGCACCCCCTGCAGGGGGGGGAAGCCCCATCACCCCCTGGGGCTGAGTCCCAGAAAAGGACGACAGGACATGCTCAGGGTAGCCCAGCCAGCTGGTGTCAGGGCCAGGAGCTGAGCTCAGGCCCTGTCAGTGCATCCTTCCTACTCAGAGCCCAGGGCCCCCAGGCTAGTCCCAGGGGGTGAACTCCCATCACCTCGCTCCTGGGCCCTGCCCTCCTGCATCAGTCCCTGCTACACCCCTCTGCCAGTCACAAGAATCCCAAACCCAGCAGGGCTCCCCCTGCCCCAGGAGACCACCCATCTCCACCCCTCCCCAAGCCTGTTCCACTCACTGCCCCAGCCAGGGTGACCAGACATCCAGATATTAGGGGCTCTCTCTTACACAGGCAACTATGGACCCCAATCCTAAATCCCACCCCCTAAAATACCGCCCGGATCCCCCTTGCCCCACTGCCCAGACCCCCAGCTCAGGAGCCCACCTTCAAATACCACCCTGACACCCTCCCCTATGCCACTCACCCCCCACCCACAGCCCCAATCCCCAGCCCAAATACTGACCCCACATTCTCTCCTGCCCCACATGCTGCCCCAGCCCCACACATCCCCACCCCCTCCTCCCCTCTCCCCCAGCTTCCTGGATTCTCTCCCGCGTGAGAGCAGCCCCGCCAACGCTCCGCCTTGCCCCGCAAAACATGCCCCCCATAGCTCTCGGATCCCCCCACCCCCCCTGCCCCACACACCCCCGCCTCCAATGCCCCGCCCCGCCCCCCACATCCCCCCGCCCCCTCCAATTCTCCCCAATCCCCCCCCCCCGCAAATACCCCGCCCTCCATCTCCCCACAGCGCCACCTCCCCCGCCCCTCATCCTCCGCCCTCCATCTCCTCCTCCCGCCCCCCAAGCCCTGAACCACACTTCCCCGCCCCCTCCAATCTCCCCCTCACATCCCTCGCCCCCGCACAGCCTCTCCGACACCACACAGTCCTCCGCCCCTCCAATCTCCCCCCCCACATCCCCGCCCCACACAGCCTTCCGACTACACCCACCCCCTCGCCCTCGCACCCATCACGTGCGGATCTTCCCGGCCCGCTCCTCCGCTTCATCCCCCCGCTTCGCCGCCAGCTCCAGTCCCGCCGCGCCGGGTTCGTACCGAGCCCGCCCCGCGCCGGTCCCATTGGGCGCCGATCCCCAGCGCTGTTCTCTCATTGGCTAGTAGGCACCGCCATCGCAGGAAACGGAGCCAATCGCAAACTGGGTACGCCAGCCCCGCCCTCTAAAAGGGAAAGTTCCACTTCTGATAGGCTGCGAAGGAAATCCATCCACGGGACAACTCCCAGCATGCAACGCATCAGGGGCGGCTCAGAACTACAGCTCCCAGCATGCCGCGCAATCACGCCCCGCTCAGCCCGACGTAGAACCTTCCCGGGCCATTGGGTCCTCGGGTTCCGGTCGTCGGGCAGCGTTGCATGCTGGGATGTGTAGTCCTGCGAGCAGGAGCGAGGAAAACGCCTTCGTATCGCGAACGTGTCCGGCTGGCTCTCTGCGCGGGTCCGCGCGCTAAGTGCCATTGGCCGGAGCAGCGGCAGCTGCTGGAGGCGCCCGGGCACTGGCTGCTGCGGGCGGGTCTGTGAGTCCAGGGGCAACGCTGCAGACACGTGTCGGTTGCAGCGGCAGCCGGCGCTGCCCTGCGGCGGGGCTCAGCCAGGAGGACGTGCCCCGGGGCCCGCACCGCAGCTGTTTGCCTGGTTTTACCGCCGGCGGAGTCGGGACAAACTCAGGTTTCATTTCATGCAGACGCTGCCTTGTTCGTACTGCTCCACAGACCAGTTATAGTCCAGCTGATTTATTTGCTAATTCTATGGTAAAGACCAGAGTGTGAGCCATTTTTCAGCACTGCTCTGCTGTGACGCGTTTGTATTTTGATGTCTGATTTTGTAAACAAGTCATTTTTAAGTGAGGTGAAACTTGGGGATACCCAAGACAAATCAAACTCCTGCAAGGGATACAGTAGGTAAGCCAGACTGGGTCAGAGCAAAGGTTCGTCTAGCTCAGTATCATGTCTTCTGGCAGCAGCCAGTGCCAGGTGCCCAGGAGGGAGTGAACAGAACAGAAAATCATCAAGTGACCCATCCCCTGTCGCCCATTCCCAGCTTCTGGCAAACAGAGACAAGGGACACAATCCCTGCCCATCCTGGCTAATAGCCATTGATGGACCTTCCTCCATGAGCTTATCTAGCTCTTTTTTGAACCCAGTTATACCTTTGGTCTTCACAGCAACCTCTGATAAGAAGCTCCACAGGGTGACAGTACTCTGGGAAGGTTGAGAACCACTGCTTTAAACTATGTTAAACCTTGGGGTACTGCAACACTTGGGGAGGGGACTTGGGAGAAGGGATGGAAAATGGGGGTGGGAAGAGGCGGGACGGGGGCAGAGGGAGTTGTCCCGGGTCCCGCATCCCCCTAGGAATGCACAGGAGGGCCAGCTGGGGGGTGGGGCTGGCCGCCGGCGCTGCCGCACACGAAGCACGCAGCTGTGTGTTCCGCGTATGCCTAAGGACAGCCCTGGGGGAAACAAACCATTTTACAGGGGTACCTAGAGATAATGTGGAACCAGGGCCTGGCTCCTTAAGCACACACAAATCAGCGTCCGACGCTCGTGCCTAGGTAACTGAAGGGCCATTCTGGGGTAGTTCTTGCACTTTTTGTTGAAACACTGGAGATAAAACTAGAAGCTGAAAAGATCTGAACCAGAAGGGGCAAGGCCGCGGGCAGAAGGGTCCAGACTCCCCTTCAGCGGGGGCCAGCACCGATTTAAAGGGCCCAGGGCTCCTGGCCATCAGTGCTGCCGGGCCCTCTCACTTCCCTGGTCTTCCTCACATGAACAGAGAGCAACAGCATCCGAAGTCCAAAGGCGTAAACAATTCGATGTTTATTGGGGTGAATTTCCAGCAAGCATGATTCCAGTTTCCCCATGATTCCTCGGTGTCCCCCTTCCCAGCTCTGACGCCACAGAGCTTTGCCTGTGTCCCTGTTCCCATTCCACCCCTTAGCAAAACATGATCCCAATTCCCCCACCCCCAGTCCCTGTTCCCATTCCCCCCATTCCTGATTGACTGCAGACTATATAGTAAAACTTGAGTTCTGCTTAGCTATTCCTTAACCAATCATTTTACTGAAATTTAACTAACCAATCCTAACATACTGTAACATACCACTGAGCTATCCCTGAAGCCTAATATCCCACCACCTTAATTGGTTTACACCCAACAAAATTAATTATACAGCAGACAAACGATCACAGAACCAGAGATTATACAGACAGACAATAGGGACGTGGAAACTACAGTGACAGAACAACAAAAAATGAGGATTTCACATCCCAGCTGTTGATAAGTGAGTTCTTGCCAGACAGGATGCGATCAAACTAAGTTTCCTTTTACATCTTCTAGGCTCTTCTCTTTCTCTGGAGGTGATGGAATATCAGGACAGGATTGGATTCCTAACAGCCCAATAGCACCTTATTTCAATGTGACTAGTTTGGAATGTGAGGATGTGACCACATACTGCCCAGTTTATGGCTGCCTCTGCTGCTTAGCCGAAGGCTTCGTGAGAGACAGCCCTTACACCGGCAGACAGTGATTTTGATTCTTTTATACCTCTATAACTAGCTAAGTGATTAAGAATACACCTAAATTCTTAAAGTATAGGCCTTTGCACACAGGCCTGAATATCTGTATCCTAACACAGTTAATATGAAGATGTTAATGTCTTGTTTTGTTAATCGTGAGAGCAGCTGGTATCAAATGTAAATGATACTGTTAATTTAGAGTTTTCACACCATTTTGTCGTGGCTCTATAACACTCTGCCAAACATGGAAAATGGTGACTCTGGAAGGATGCCGTTTGGTGTGCTCGCTGCAGCAGCTCCTGCTCTTCCTGGGGGGGTGCTAATGGAACGGATGCAAATAGACAGGGATGTCCTTGCAGAATTGGATATTACACAAGCTGGTCAAAACACCTGTGGGAACTTTAGCTGCACTGAAAACAGAAAATTATAGAGGATAATATATAAAAAGTTCCGTTTTAAGGGGACTTGTACAGTCTCTAGTCAGAAGTATTGACCAGACACCAAAAGTGAGTTACCACAATTGTCTGTCTTCTAGCGTCTTGGAACAAATGGAACCAGTAATCAGTGTACTAGTTCTGTCAAAAAATCTGTGATTGACTCTTTGAATAACTTTTTTAGTGCGGCACCACAAGCCGCAGGGAGCAGCTGGCATACACACTCAACACTCTTATCTGGTGGCTACACTGTGCTGCAGTCAGACAGCGCGAGGGTGAAATGGTGGAACCTGAAAAGAAAAAGCATCGAAGGCTGTGCTCGTTTAAAGATGAGTGGCTGCAGCTCGCAGAGTATCGGAACTGGCTCACAAAGGCAAGTGAAGACTCAGGATATTGTCCTATTTGCCGCGTTCAATTCACGGTTAAGTTTGATTCTGTAAAAGCTATTAAGCATCATGCAGAAACAAAAGGTCACAGAATCAAAGTACAAGGACAGGTATGGTCCAGCACTGGCAATAAAGCCTCATAAAGACCGATAATGCTGAAGAACAACACACATGCACAGCTGAATTGCTTTTAATGTATCACGGCGTTAAACACCACCACAGCTACCATTCTCAAGACTGTGGAAATAAACTGAACCCCTCCATTTTCCCTGACTCCAAGACAGCATCCAGAATTCACTGCGGAATGACAAAAGCAGCAGCTTTGATTGAGAACATTTTAGCCCCTCATTCATTGAAACTGGCTGTACAAGACATTGGATCAACACCTTTCGCAATAGTGACAGATGCGGCTAATACAGGGAACACAGTATTATTCCCAGTTGCCGTCCGCTACTTTAATAAAGATAAGGGAATCTATACGTCTATCATAGACTTTTTCAAGGATGCAGAGGAAACATCAGAGGCAATCGCAAAGAACTTAAGAAGTTGTCTTCAAAATTCCAGTCTGATACAGAATAAAATTGTAGCGTATGGAGCAGTCAATTTTGGAGAAAACAATCTGTTTTTCTGCACCTAAAACAAATGTTGGATTTACCAAACCTTGTGCCAGAGTATTGCAGTGCTCACATAGTGCACAATACAGCAAAACATGGCTTGGAAATCCTCTCTTACGATGTAGAATACTTTGTCATCAAGGTCTTCAGTGAATTTTCATCCAGCACAAAGAATATCAGTGAACTTGAAGAATTCTGTGACTTTGTGGAGACAGAATATTCAGAAATCTTACACCAGCTACCTAAACATTTTCTGACCCTTTTCACTGCCGTAGACAGGTTACTGAAGAATTGGCCAGCACTCAAATCTTACTTTGTGAATAAAGGTAAGGAAGATGTGAGCTGCACAATATGGGCCTTTCTTGCTGAGCAAGAGGACAGAGTTTCCAATGACGAAACTATTACACTTCCAGAACTGTACATCTACTTTGTGCACAACATTCTAAGCCAATTTAACAACACAATAAAGGTTCTTGAGAGTGATTACATTCAGGGCACTGAACTGTATGCCACATTCAACAAGCTGAGAAGAGAGATTCAGAATCGACAAGAGAAAGGCTTCTATGGATACAAAGTGACACAGTTCTTGAAGAAGCTATCACTTAACAAGCAGAATAAATTTGTTGGTGATGCCCAACAGGCTTACACACGCATGCTGCAGTACCTGGAAAAGTGCTTTGATTTCAGCGAAAACTCTTTCTGTAAGTTGTGTGGACCACTGAATCTGGACGAACCTCTTCAGCTAGACAAACTGTGTGCGTTGTCTACAAACTTGAACATTAAAGTGGACATAGATGAATTATTTACAGAAATGTGCATACTGAATGATGTGCTACCAATCCTAAAGAGTTCAATAAATGATGCTGAATCAACACGGTGCCAGCAGCAGCAAGAGTGTCACCATCAAATCAATGTCTCTGAAGTGTGGGTAGAACTCTTTAAGTGCTGCGAGGCCCCAAACTTGCTTAGAATTGTGCAGCACGTGTTTGCTGTTCCACCCGGCAATGCGTTCGTGGAGCGCATTTTCAGCGTCATGAAGAACTTGTGGGCCGATGAAAGGAATCAACTCCATGTGGACATGGTGAAAGCTGAGCTATTCGTACACTTCAACTATAAAATGACTTGTGCCGAGTTTGCTGGATTTTTGCAGACAGGAGCAGCTAGGGAGCTTGTGGCAGCGGCAACAAATGATCAGAAGTTTCAACTGCCACTCACACCGCCCTGTCTGGGCTAGAATACAATAGCATTGTAGTAATATTTTGTTATCCTAAAAAAAGTTAAAACATTAAGTACACAAAACAGAGTTAGAATATGAATTAGTAGAGTATATCTGAGGTTGCTTTAACTTCATTACTTGTGGGCCGGGCAGACACGGAGCTGACCTACAACAAAGGTGACTAAGCCCCATCACTGTCCTCTTCGTGCCTCAAGTGGAGAAATAAATCCACAGAGAATTGAGGCCTATATGTTTGCATTGCTCTACATAAATATCGTTACCTGTACAATGAAAGTTCCTTGTGGCTGCGCTAGGGCGTTTCTTGGCCTGTTCTTGTTACGCTTTTGTTTTACTTCTGAGGAATAAAGATGATACAAAGTCTGTAGGAAATGATTACGCAGTATCTGGTGACGTGTCCAAAAATGTAAAACTTTGCACCTAACCGTATATTAAAGCGCACACAAAGAAGCCCACCTGGTTTTCAGAGATCCCTTGGGTGCTCAGCCACACCAAAAGCCTACTTAGCTTTATTGAGGTGTCCAATTGAGATGCCTAATTTTAGGCAGTGGGGTTTGAAAGGTTTTACCAAGGTCCTTCAGACCTGATAAGTGATTAGGTTTCAATGAACCTTTATCAATTCTATTCTTTTTTTGTTATGCCTGGAACCACTGGAATTAAACATCTACCTTGGGTTTATGCAAATACCAGGGCACAGATCCAATCAACTCAAACAACAACATCTCCCCATCGTGTTGTATTTTCCTACCTATCGGGAATGATGGAGTTGGCAACTTGGATCCAGTCCTGCAGTGTGTTATCAGCCACACTTTGCGGCACTGGGCCCAGCTTGAACAGTTCCAATGTTTGTGTTTGTGACAAACTGGGAATGTTCTTAATGTTTTCTCTGAATACTGTGTTGGTGCCTCAGTGTCCCCTATGCAGTTTTTAAGTATCTAGGTGGTGGAATAAGGGTGTGTGATTGCTGCAGAGGAAGGGGCCAGTGCACCTAAATGCCTGGCACTCTGTCTCCTGGCAACTGATTCCCTGGGCCCCTCTCCTGCAAAGGTGCCAGCTGAAGGTGTTGGAGACAAAGAGGTCTGGTGATCTCCTGGCCCCGAAAAGGGGCTGAGCAGAGAGGAGGGGCTGGAGGGGGTTGTTAGTCTGGAGCTGGCTGGGGACGAGGAGTGAGGGCAGATGTGGGGGTCTGGCTCACGGCCTTCCAGAATGAACCTGGCCGAGGGGTCTGGTTCACGGTACCTACAAGCTCTGTTTTAGACCATGATCCTGCCATTGAATAAACCTCTGTTTTACTGGCTGGCTGAAAGTCACGTCTGACTGCAAAGTGGGGGTGCAGGACCCTGTGGCTTCCCCAGGACCCCACTGGGGTGGGCTCGCTGTGGGAAGTGGACGGAGGGGCAGAGGATGCTGAATGCTCCTAGGAGAGACCCAGGAGGTGAAGACATGTGAGCTTCTTGCCCTGAATAAGTCTGCTGCAAGGGAGAGGAGACTCCCCAAAGTCCTGACTGGTTTGGTGGGGAGCAGTTCCAGAGCATCGCCCATTGACTCTGTGACAGTGTTCATTTCCAGTTTTCTGTATCTGCATTTATGCATTTAGTGCCCGCCTGCCATCCAAGAAGGTGGGTATCCAGGTAGCCTAGCCACTTTTGTGCTGGCTGTTGTTCCACACGTCTTTGAAACAGCAGCAGATTGTGATATAGTGTTGGGGGGTTGTGCGGATTAAAGTCATAATGCGATTCATAAACCTGCGTGAAGATGTTAGTCTTGAAAGGACTGAATGATAAAACAATTTTCGTGGGCAAGGGTCTTGTTCCCCTGTAGTATCTGAGCTCTTTGTGAACAATGATGAGTTTATCTTCACCAAACTCCTGTGAAATAGGACAGTATCACTGATTTCCACTTTACAGATGAGGAGCTGAGGCACGAACAGGTAAGTTGCCTGACCTTGATCACACAGAAATGACCTGGCAGAGTTGTGAAATGCGCCAGGTGATCCTTAGTTCCAGTCCAGTGCTCTAACTGCAAGAGCATCCATGTTACTGGTAGGTGATGCTGACTGTACTAGCACCTAACAGCCAATGTTCCCTCTAATTTTTTACATCCGTGCACAGAATGAATTTTGTTATGTGCGGGAAGGGGTGGGGCGGAGGGATTCAGAGTGTGGGAGGAGGCTCAGGGCTGGGGCAGAGGTTTGGGGTGCAGGGGTGAAGGCTCTGGGGTGGGGCCAGGGTTCAGGGTGTATAGCTCCACAATTAAAGAAACTTACTAACTCTTACATACATCTGCTAATGGGCAGTTTCACTTTAATTAGCCTTGGGACTCACCTTTTGGATTTTACCTTTTGTGAACAAAGCCCTCTTACCTCTTGCCCACTGATGCATTGTTGCTTTGAAGAATTTATCATCGTCATTCTGTCTGTAAACGTCAATGTAACACCCCAGAAATTAGCAGCGTTTGATAACACAGTGTGGGTACTTTCTTCTGAAGATTGTAAAAAACCTGAATTTTGGTTTCACGCTAGGCTTTGCACACTAAGCTCTGCTTTAATTGGGTTGTTTTCAGTTTAGAACTCAGTGTGGGTTTAACATGGGTGGTGTCACTTGGTTGGAGTTGGATTGGATGATTTAGCACACTAGGGGGCTTTGGGGAATTTTACGTTTTTGTTTTTTATAGGAGAGACGTTAAAGCTTAATTAAAGTCTCCTTTTAGAATTGAAAATAAGACTCATAAGGAAAAAGGAACGCCACTGTGTAAGAGTTTCATCTTCTTGATTTGTCTCATCATTCAATAATAAGCTGGATGACCAAAGAATCCGCACATGGTGTACACTGCAATATTCTGTTCACGGAGATTGTCATAATTCTAAGTGACTAAACTGTCCCTTGCGTATTCGACTCTGTTAAACTGTAAACTATGACTGTAGACAAGACCTGACCAATGAGCAGATGCGTGAAAGTGTAATTGCTAAATAGCAATAACTAGCCCTGGCATGACAGTGCTGTTACTCAGGGGCTATTACTACTGAGTTACCTGGTACTTACAACTAGTGCTGCAAGCTCTTCGGGAGAAGCTCCCTGGTAAGCAAGAGCATTGCCAACCCGACGAATGGAAAAATCACCAGTCAGCCTCCCAAACTCACGACCAGTCAGTGCGTCACAGCAGACTGGACTCCACTGCAGGCAGTTCACCCCCATCAACGCGTGGAAGCACTCAGCCTCTTTTCTTCCCCCCTAAGTCCAGGCAGGCACACACCTCTGGGCCTCGGGGATGTAGCTACGAGGACTCAGGGAGCAGGAGCTTTCCTTCCTGCTCACTGGTCCAGGACCAACCCTTAGCAGGAGGGTGTGAGGGCATTTGGACTGGTTCCACCAGCAAGTTTCTCTGACAAGCAATTGCCCCAGCTTTGGGTCTCAAAGCCTGCCTGTCACCTCACTGATTACGTGACTGTTAATTGTGTAAAGTGTTCAAAAGTCTCCAGGCTCAGCAATTCTGCACTTTCATTGGTCCCTCCTGCCTGTTCAATCCCCCCCTCCAGCAAACCCCCAGCCTGTTAACCACTGCTCTTGGCCCTGAGAGAAATATCCTCAAGGAAGAGAAATGCTGTAGAGGGTGGCTGCCCCGCTGCTCCCAGAATACACTGGAGTCAGTGCAGCATCCCAGCCAGTCTCACAAGGAGGAGGCAGCTCCCCGTCCCTACCCAGAACTCAACTCAGAGCTCAGGGAGGTTCTGGACCACGGGATGGCTTAGTCTTAGATCTCCCCATTGAGGCTGCAGGTGGGTGGGTGGCATAAGCAGGGCAGTGACCGTTTCAGGGAACCAGGGAGCTGCATGCAAAGGGGGGTGCTGAACTTCTGCCACAGCCTATGGCCACAGGGATCATTCAATACGCTAACTCCAGCACAGTCACACACTAACTAATCTGACCATCAAACCAACCAGGAACCTCCTGAGTGGTCCCAGCTGCAGGAGGCCTGCACCTTCCAGCCACTGCTAACACTGGAAACTCTCTCTTCCCCAGTGAAATCCCATGTCCCCAAACAAGGCATTTCTGACTGTTCGGGTGAGACAGCACCAAGGTTGCTAAAAGCACTGCCTGTGCAATGGGCCCTACATCAGATATGGCCCAAGGAAAAGGGAGAGGTGGCTACCTTGATCAGAGGTAGCCTTTGCAGAAATTGGGGGAGGGGGGCTTTTAAATAAAACAACAACCCACAAACCTATTTTACATGTTTCAAACAGGATCAAATGGTTTCATGCCATTCCTAAGAGAAAGCAGCCAGTCTCAGTGATCAGCATCACCCTCTCTGCAGTCTGGAGGCACAGCCGGTCATTTGTTCTCTCAGTCCCCAGGAGGAGTGAGATCCCATCCCAACTGGCCTAAGCACGCCTCCAATGTATGGATTCGGTTTATGTAAGTCATGGAACAGTCCACACCTGGGCACAAACAGGATGCAAATTCCACTGCACTCAGCTGTGGCCAACACAGCCGGAGAAATCCACATGGCTGCGCCAGCATGAATGAGAAGGGGCTACAGCTCCACATATTTGACTTTAGCAGTTCTGCTTTCACAGCTCATTCTCCCCTCAGTAACTCACCTCTGCTCCACACAGTCTCTCGCGGCCACAGCACACGGGTTTTGCCAGGTATTTTTTCACAAGTCACATTTAGACTATCATTAAACACCATATTATTTTTATGACGACTTTTTTGGTGTCCACTTAGAATCAGGAAGTGACCCCAAAACTGGCCCCAACACACTGGCTTGAACCTGTTATCCAAGCAGCTCAGAGATAAGTAGCTGATAAGTTTTTATCAATAACATGTTTTTTCCTCTACAGCAACTACAGTTCCTCTCTCAGCAGGTGAGTGCTCAAGGCTTGGACTGCCTCCGTTTACTTCCTTCTTGGGAGGGGTCCAGCACAAATGCAGCCCTTCTTGGTGCAGCCCCCAGGCTCCCTGCTTAACAGGACACAGCTCCCTGGCAGTTTTACAAAAATCCCCCCAGAGCAACTGGCTCCACATGGATTCTCCCATGTCTAGTAAGTGTTGAGCAGCACCTAAACCTTTGCTCACAACCGGGATGTTTATAGGGCCTCTCGCCCATGTGGGTTCGCTGCTGGGCCGCGAGGGACGATTTTGGGCTGAAGTCTTTCCCCCACACCTCCCCAGTGTGGAGTCACTCATGCTCAGTCAGTTTTGAGCTGCTATTGAAGCTCTTCCCGCAGATGCTACATTTGTAGGGTCTGTCCTTCAGGTGGATAACCTGGTGTCGGAGAAGCTCTGCACTTTGCTGGATGCCTTTCCCACACTCGCTGTACCCGTAGGGCCTGTTCCCCGGGTGGCTCCTCTCATGGGCAAGGAGGGATTTGCTCTGACCGAAGCTCTTCTCTCACTCGGAGCAGGTCCAGGGTCTCTCTCCCATGTGCGTCATTTGATGCTGAATGAGAGCCGAGTTGTGACTGAAGCCTTTCCCACATTTGGTGCATTTGTAGGGTCTCTGCCCCGTATGGATCCTCTGGCGGATGAGGAGGGTGGAGCTCCAACTGAAGAGCACCCCACATTCCCTGCACTGATGGGGTCTCTCGCCTGTGTGGATCCTCCGGTGCGTGACGAGGGTTGAGCTCCGAGAGAAGCTCTTCCCACACTCGGAGCACGTGCAGGGCCACTCGTCAGTGTGGATTCTCTGATGTCTGATCAGTTCTGAGCTCTGCCCAAAGGCCTTCCCCGAGTCAGCAGACTCAGACCTTTTCTCTGCCCAGGGGCTGCTGACAGCTCTCCGCACATTCAGTGGGATGGCAGGGGATCTGCCCAGCATGACTCCTCTGGTGTCTCGGGAGTGCTGAGCTCAGCCGAAGCTTCCCCACACGCAGTGCGTTTGTAAGGCTTCTTTCCCATGCAGATTCTCTGGTGTTTGATAAGGGCTGGGCGCTGCCAAGAGCTTTTGCCCCATTCACCACATTTATAGGGTCACTCTCTCTTCCGAGCTGGGCTCTGGCGCACAGGCACATCTTTGCACTTCTTGAGACGTCTCCTGCAGGGAGTGGATTTGCCCCCCCAGTTCCCTGTGGATTCTCTCTGCTGCATTTGTAACCCATGCTGACTTTCACTGTCTTTTCCCTGGTCCAGACTCTGGGAAACACTGCCCATGGAGCAGTCTGAAAACATCTCTGGCTCTCACCTTTGCAGGGTCTTCCCGTCGAGTTTTCTCATTCTCGCTGTCACCTGTGGAACAGAGAGCGAGAACCCAGGCACGATCACTTCCAGCAGGCAGGAGGAAGGGGATCTCAGAAAGGAAAACTGCAAAGAGCAAGGCAGAAACAAGTGAAATGCGAAGAAGCTCGAACTCAGAGAGGCAAAACCCCAACCTGTCCCCAGGCCTGGGAGGAGGGGGCACGTTGTGGTTTAACAGCCACTCTGAGCACAGACCGGACGAGCAAGGGCAGCACCAGGCCCAGAGTCGGTCACGGGGGTGGAGAGTTACCCCGCGTCACTAAATGGATGGTCGGGGCCAGTCCCCCCTGGCAGGCGGCTCGTCCGAGGGGGCCGTGGGGCTCCAGGCTTCGGGTCTCCACTGGACTCCGGAGCGAAGGGCCCGTTTCCCAGGTACAAGCCAATTCCGAGAGCCCGGCTGGAGCCTGCCCAGCCCCCTCAACCTCCCGGGACTGATAACGGGGACTCATTGCTCACCATTGGCCGCATGGAGCACCCCCCCAGTGATGGCCCCCCCGGGGCTGATAGCGGAGATCCATCGCTCCCCACTGACTGCATGGAGCCCCCTCCAGTGATGGCTCCCCCGGGGCTGATAACGGAGATCCATCGCTCCCCACTGACTGCATGGAGCCCCCCCCCAGTGATGGCCCCCCCCCGGGGCTGATAACGGAGATCCATCGCTCCCCACTGTCTGCATGGAGCCCCCCCAGCGATGGCCCCCCGGACACGGGCGGTTTCCCGTCGCGGAGCTCCGCCCGCTCAGAGCCACCGGAAGTGAATCCGGCCGGAAGTGAGGCACGTGACCCTCTGCCCGCCTGGCGGGGGGGCGCAAACAGCCGGAGGGCGCATGCGCTGCTCTGCGCTCCGGCCCACGCGCGTCCCGCCCTGGCAGTGGGGAGGTGCGAGCGGGCAGGCAGCGGAGCCCCCGCCCGTGGGCCAGCCCCGCGGGGCCCCGAGACCCGCCCCTCGGGGGTGGGGCAGCGCTGGCGGTGCCTGGTCACGCGTCCCCGGCCCGCTGGGGTCCCTGCCTGGCACGTGGCTCTGCTGGGGGGACCCCGCCTCGACACGGAGCCCCGGGGCGGCCAGCCACGGCCCCAGGTCGGGTCCGCACAGGGAACCCTCCGCTGCCCATGTCCCTGGACGTGCGTCTGTCCGGTGTCAGAGACACGTTCGCTGCGGACTTCCTACACGTCAGAGACACACTTCAAACCGGCACAGAGTCACGTGCAGTCTGTGTGTACGTGGTGCAATTGTGTGAGGTGTGACTCCCACAGCCTGCTGGCCTGAACTGGGATGGTAGAGGCAACACCTCTGTGCTAATCACCCTTCCCAAACATGCAAAGTAGCAGATAACAGAACAAGGAGCAATGGTCTCAAGTTGCAGTGGGGGAGGTCTAGGTTGGATATTAGGAAACACTAGTTCCCTAGGAGGGTGGTGAAGCACTGGAATGGGTTCCCTAGGGAGGTGGTGGAATCTCCTTCCTTAGAGGTTTTTAAGGCCCGGTTTGACAAAGCCCTGGCTGAGGTGATTTAGTCAGGGATTAGCCCTGCTTTGAGCAGGGGGTTGGACTAGATACCTCCTGAGGTCCCTTCGAAGCCTGATATTCTATGACTCTCTGGTTTTATGCTCCTGCCGATTACCACCCTCTCTCAGCACCTTTCATGCAAAAATCTACAGCAACAGTGAAGCCCCCACTTGACTTCATGACGTATCGGGCACATGGCTCTTTTCAGGGTCAAAAGAAGGGATTTTAGGGTAGGGATTTTGTTTTCACTCTCCCTATTTATTGGGTTCGGGGGGTTAATTGGGTAGAAGGGAGTGTCGTTATGAGTCTTTCTTTTGATGGACAAGCCTTTTGAAGAGGAATGCTTTGCTGTGTTTCCCACCGACTCAAGACTAGATTCACCTGATTGCCTCTGGAAGTTTGCTCCATACCTGAAGCTCCTGGACCTGAAGCTTTGTCCTGCCTGGGTGACCTGCGTTGTGTCAGACACAGCTGTCATGGTGGTTTATAGATCAAAAGTCAGTCTTTCACATAGCTGGGGCTTCAGCCATTAACTGAACTTTTCTTTCTGTTTCTAATAAACTCTCTGTTCCTGCTGCGCAGCCTGTGGGCGTACCAGCACTTGGTGTCATCTTCGTGCTGCTCTTTGCATGCAATACAGCTAACATCTGCGAGGCAGGGGTTAATGAAAAGTAACTCTCAGCACTGCCAAGCCTGGTGGCCAGGGAAATGATGGAATGGTGCAGCCCAGGGTGTAGTGAGGGGTGCTGAGAGCCATTGAACCAAACTGGGAACCCTGGATATGATTGAAACCACTTCAAGTTTGGAGGTGCTGCAGCCTCCCCACCCCATCCCTAGTTCCAGTATCTGTGGGCGCAGCCTCTGGGCCCCACATCTGGATGAGAGCAACAGGTCCAGTTGCAGAACTGGAGGCCAAGGGCCCAGGCTTCAAAGGGCATTGGAGGCAGAACGCCCTTGTCACGCTCACACCTCAAGGCTGGTCCAAATTATCTGGACAAATTGGAGAAATGGTCTGAGGCAAACCAGATGAAGTTCAATAAAGACAAATGCAAAGTGCTCCACTTAGGAAGGAACAATCAGTTTCACACATACAGAATGGGAAGAGACTGTCTAGGAAGGAGTATGGCAGAAAGAGATCTAGGGGTCATAGTGGACCACAAGCTAAATATGAGTCAACAGTGTGATACTGTTGCAAAAAAAGCAAACGTGATTCTGGGATGCATTAACAGGTGTGTTGTAAACAAGACACGAGAAGTCATTCTTCCGCTCTACTCTGCGCTGGTTAGGCCTCAACTGGAGTATTGTGTCCAGTTCTGGGCACCGCATTTCAAGAAAGATGTGGAGAAATTGGAGAGGGTCCAGAGAAGAGCAACAAGAATGATTAAAGGTCTTGAGAACATGACCTATGAAGGAAGGCTGAAAGAATTGGGTTTATTTAGTTTGGAAAAGAGAAGACTGAGAGGGGACATGATAGCAGTTTTCAGGTATCTAAAAGGGTGTCATCAGGAGGAGGGAGAAAACTTGTTCACCTTAGCCTCTAATGATAGAACAAGAAGCAATGGGCTTAAACTGCAGCAAGGGAGATTTAGGTTGGACATTAGGAAAAAGTTCCTAACTGTCAGGGTAGTTAAACACTGGAATAAATTGCCTAGGGAGGTTGTGGAATCTCCATCTCTGGAGATATTTAAGAGTAGGTTAGATAAATGTCTATCAGGGATGGTCTAGACAGTATTTGGTCCTGCCATGAGGGCAGGGGACTGGACTCGATGACCTCTCGAGATCCCTTCCAGTCCTAGAGTCTATGAATCTATGAATCCAAGCGGGGCCTGCGCAGCAAGCCCAGGGCGCAGCTACACTTGAAAACCTGGTCATATTTAGACTGGGGGGGGGCAGGGGCACAGCAAGGATCCCAGGCTTAGGCACCTCTCTGACACTTATGTCGACCCCCCTTGCAGTCTAGTGCTGCTGACCTGTGGGTGTCACGTTATAATCAGCGCCCTTGGTGAGGCCGTGGCGTTTCATCTGTATTTTCAATGTTGTTGGTTTTTTAAGCCCGCATAAAGACAAAACCACTAGGCTAAAGTTCCGGCTTCCCCAGCCTGGGCCATCCCCATCAGCCAGAGCCTGGCACCATCAGAAGAGGAACGCAGCCTTTTCCGAAGCACTCACCCACTTTGGGGGAGCCCTAGCCGAGGCCCCAGAGGTGCAGGGGACCTGCCTGCAAGCCTGTGCACTGCGACCCAGGTTTACCAGCCCCATCATGCGCTGCGAGGGAAGGAGACACGCAGAGGGGAGCAGTTGTGCTCATGTCCCGGCCTTCGTGTTCACTTTGTCATATAACACTTCTTAAACAGAACTCACCCCTCAAAACTGTCTGAGCCCCGGGCTTTCAGTCAGAGGTGCCAACTTTCTGAGGCGCTGGGGGGTGGGTGGGTGCGTGACCCCCCACTATGCTCCTGACCCCACCCCCACTCCATCCCTTCCCCCTAACTCCCATCCCCACCTTGCGTACTCCTGCTCTGTTCCACCCCTCCCCGGAGAGCGCCACGGCCTCGCTTATCCTCCCTCCCCTCTCCCCCCCAGCATCTCCTGCGCTGGAAGGGAGGTGGAGGTGTTGATTGGTGGGGCCCGCCGGCAGGCAGGACACACTGGGGGGGGAGCTGATGGGGGACTGCCAGTGATTGCTCAGCACCCCCCATTTTTTTTCCAATGGGTGCTTCATCCCTGGAGCACCCATAGAGTTGATGCCTGTGCTTTCGGCCCTTCCCGATCAAAGCCAGTGGGGTGACCACCAACTTTCCCTCTAATTTTTCCCACCCATGCAAGGAATGAATATTGTTGTGTGCACCTATATGGAGGTGACGTGACACGACCCTGTGTGACATATCACCTCATATTGGTGCACATAACAAAATTCACGTGGTGGGGGTGGGGCTGAGGGGTTCAGGGTGTAGGAGGGGGCTCAGGGCTGGGATGTGGGGAGTGAAGGCTCCAGTTAGCAGTGTGGGCTCTGGGGTGGGGCCAGCAATAAGGGGCTCAGGGTTGGGGTGTGGGGGTGAGGGCCCTGGCTAGGGGTGCAGGCTCTGGGGTGAGGCCAGGGATGAGGGGTTCAGGGTGTAGGAGGGGGCTCAGGGCTGTGGCAGAGGGTGGGATGTGGGGGTGAGGGCCCCGGATGGGGGTGCAGGCTCTGAGATGGGGATGAGGGGTTTGGGGTGCAGGAGAGAGCTCCCCCCAGCTCTCTCTCCCCATGGCAGCTCTGGGGCTAGGTGCCTCTTCCCGTGGACGTGGAAGGTCCAGGATGGGGCTGGGCCGGGGGAGGGGCATTTCTTTCTCAGCTGTGGCAGGTCTGGGGCTGGCAGAGAGGAATCACTCCCTGCCACAGCCCTGAGCACCGCCGTGGCACTTAATAGGTGGGTGCCCAGCTTGGAGGGAACTTAGGTGACCACGCTCGCCCCTGCTAGTGCCTGATGGCGTTGGGGAAAGCCCCCAGAGCAGGTGCTCAGCTGTGAGGATAAGGGCTTTTCCCGCAGCCATAGTGTGAGGTCTGAGGCCTTCTCCTTGAGTAAGCAGCAGCAGCCATGAGCTGAGCAGCAGGAAGCCACAGCCTCAGATAAGGCGGCTCCTGGCCCCATAGCACCCACCATCACCAGACAAAAACCACATCTGAAGCTGTTAAAGAAAATGTTGTTTGATGCATCCTGGGTGGCAAGGAACCACATCCCACCGGTTGTGATTGTAAAACCTTGACTCCTATTGGTTTGCCAGTATGGTCCCTATGGCTCTATGGTTTATCCGCAGGGTCTCCAGCTGGTTCTTTGTTTTGGTCTGTTGCACAACTGATTTTGTTGGGCGTAGAACAATCCTGTTGCTGGAGTATGATTGGCTAAAGAGCTGTCTGACAGTCTTAGGAGTGGTCAGGGTTTGAGTAAAATGACTGGTTACGGCACAGCTAAGCAGGACTCAGGTTTCACTGCCTAACCTGGGGTCCAAGAGAAAGTTCTTTGGGAACCAACGGCGGGACCCAGCCCAGGATCAGAGCTGCCAGCCCTCAACGCCTGCCAATGACCCCGGGCAGCGACTGGAGTCCCCGGATGACCTGCTCCTGACTGGCCAGCAGGGAAAGTGCCTCTGTCTCCTGGGGAGCAGGGTGTGCTCGGTGTGTGCGTTTGGTTTTGGTAACTGTTAATAACTAGAGGTTAAGGATATTACTGTGTGAGGCTCTTTCTCTGGGAAAAGATCCTGTAAACCCGCAGCCGAGCACGCCCTGAGCCCTAGGCATGGGACATGGGTGGGCACCTTGACAACTGAGGAACTGTTCCTGGTTTGGGGAGTTGAGTGGGGCAGCCACATTGTGGGAGGGGAGTTGGGCAACCGCCCCAGTGGGCAGGAGGGGCAGACCCTCGAGAGACCTCAGCAGCCAGGGGCGTGCAGGAGAGCTCCTTGCCAGCACCCAGAAGCCAGTGGCCAGCAGACAACCTGGGGAGGGCAGCCTGCAACCAGGGGCTCCAGGCTGCCCAGCTCAAGCCACAGCCAAGCCAGCGCCAGACCCTGCAGGAGCTGGGCACGGAGGAGGCAATGACCTGCATGAATAGGGCTCAAGCCCCTGCTGTGTGGGCTGGGTTCTGCCCCAGGAACCTGAACCCACCTTTGAGGGAGCCAGAGCCACACCTCCAGGGTGCGATTGTCTCAGAACTGGGGTGCCTGGCCAAACTAGCTGAGCACCATGGTCCCTTCTGCCCTTACAGGCCCTGCAGAACCCCAGCAGTGCGGTTCCCCAGGGACTTCCCTGTGGGAAAGGGACCACGCCCTTTCAAAGGACCAGTATAGCCTGGGCAGGGCTGGTGTGAAACCACCTCCAGCCAGCCGAGAACCGCTCCAGGCGTTTGTTCATGTCCATTCCCCCAAATGCCTGATGAAAGGCACGTCCGGCTTTGGCGGCTGCATGGCCTGAGCAGCGGCAAGGTCCCATCTCCCCAGGCAGACAGGGGTACGTTCATTAGTTTAGTTTCAGTATTCAAATGTGACTCCAAAGTGGAGCCTCTCCATCTGCTCACCTCCTATCTCCATGCTCAGCCACTCACAGCCAGTGCCCCATCTCCGTTCGCACGATGTTTCCAAGGCTAGCGCTCTCCAGCACGTGCCCCAGAGCCCTCAGGCCGGCATGCACAGTATGGAGTGCAAGTCACACTGGTTCCTACTGGACTGGTCAGATGGTGACGTCTGTGCCAGGATTCCACTGGCTGAAGTCTTTCCGGCACTGCTGGGAGTCCCCTCGCGGCCGCTCTGTGAGCTGCTGTCACACGCTGAGCTCTTCAGGGGGCTGGTTCAAAGAATTACATGGAGCCAAACAGCAGCAGCTATTTCACCCCCAAGGTCCTACTGCACATGGCAGCACTCTGTTCCCTCACCCTACATATGCATCATCCATCTGCTCCACCTAGCGTGTCCGCTGGCACCATCAACAATGGGCGCGAAACCTTTCCGGTGAACAGGCTAAGAGCGAAGTGGAGGTGGCAGCTGCTGGGATTAGAGGGGAACATCACATCTCTGTTGCTACTAGAGAGAAGCTGGAGACTTCCAGGCCAGAGGGCTCAGAGATTAGGCAGAAACGGAGGATGGAGGTGGATTGACACGGCCTGTTATTTTGCCAGCCACGTCTCCTCCTCACTGGCTCTCGCATGTTTCTTTGCGATAAACAGCAGCAGGGATCCTCCCTTCAAACCAAACTAAGACATCCTGCTACATGTTGAACATACGATTTGCCAGGATGTAAATACTCCAGCTTCTGTGCCATGCCTCGGTGTGGCTTGGGGAGGCACAGGCTGGCCAACGGCATTTCCCAAACGGCAAACAGCTTTAATCTGTAGGATGATAGGGGTCTGGTGTTTATTTTTAGCCCCGAACATCCACAGTTGGAGGGCAGGGGGATTAAGATGTGGGCCTCCTAAAACAGACAGGTGCACAACGAACACACGAGAATACAGCCCCATTCATGTTGGATTCTTTCAATCTCTTTGCAGTGTTTCTGCTCTCAGCCTGCGGCCTTGTCAGAGCTCACATAACGAAGCAGTGCCAGGCGGTTACGTGGACGGGACATGCAGGGAGCTCTGAGTCACGACGGAAGGAACGCTCCACCATGGCATTAGGAAGCACTGTGCTGTTGCTGATGCCATCTTTCTGCCACTGCAGCGCCAAGTTGTGAGATCCACTCACTGCCAATCTGGGGGCAGGATACAAGAGGCACCAGCGCAGAGAGAAGAGTTTGGGGTTCAGGGAGCAGTGCAACTCTTCCTGGGAGAAGAGACCAGATTAAACAATACCTGCCTACGCTGCCCAAGTCGGCCCCCTGTGGCCTGGAAACTGGCAGGGCTCATTGGACAGGCTTTCCAGGAAGTGGAAAAGGGCCAGTGTCGCAGACCGACATAGGGGAGGGATATCTGAGAGCCTCTTGCCCGTTCTCAGGATCCAGTGCAGGGCCAGGACTGCAGGGCCTGGCTCACTGCTGGCAGCACAGGTCTGAACACCCTAGCTAAGAAGAGGACATGGCATGGAGAGGAAATGCTGTCTGGCTCGACTTCACTGGGGGAGGGATCCGAAGTACGTGTTAGGGAAGGCAGGTGAACTGTAACCTGACTCGCCGAGGGGGCTGCTCCCAGGCCCGGTGGGTCAGTTCTCTGCAGGGCAGAGTGAAAGTGTCTAGTTCAGAGAAATGTTCAAGTCTCTTGGAGCAGAGAATGGGGAGGAAAATCAAAACTCTCTCAGCCTGAGAAAACTTGCCAGTGCCTCTGTCTCTAGCGTAGCTCCACACTGCAGCTAACAGTCCTCTTGCCCAGGGAGAATCCTCGGAGCAGAGGAGCCGGGGGCCGTTGGGGTTTGGGCGCAGAGGAGCCAGGGGCCGTTGGGATTTTGCTTGGCTCCTTCTGGCAGATCTGAATCACCTCCACAGATCAGGCTGAACACGAGCAAGAAGTTTCTGAGCTTAGCCAGTGCTTGAGAGTTAGTTTCTTGGTCTCACGTAGACAGCCCCAGACACAGCTGAGAAGGGAGGCCCTATTACAGATTCTCCATTTAGGGGGGCCAAGCCCCCCGACCATACCCATCTCTAGAAGTGGAGCAAAACTCTGGCTAAAGATGACTCCATGCCAGACTGAGGAGCTGCTGTCAGAAGAGGGAAGTTGCTTTGTGGATGTTGCTTTGCCAAGAGCTCTGTGTAGTTCAAAACCTCATCTCTCTCCCCAACAGAAGTCAGTCCAATAAAAGATATTGCCTCACCCACCTTGTCAGTCCATCACGTTGGGGTTCTTTAGGACTCATGACCACTGAGTGTCCAAAGAGTCACGGCAGCAAGAGACGCCCACTTGCCTCTGTGGTTGGCCAGAGGATCACTCCCCTCCAATAGGACACAGCCCTGGCCAGGATCTGTGTGTTTGTGGCCTCCACGTTTGATCATCACAACGGCTATCTAGAAACACTCTGAAAACCCTCCATCTTGCAGAACACACAGCAGCTCTGCAGGTCATCGGCAGCACGTCCCCTGGTGTCCTCTATCTTCACTGGCTCCCCAGAATCCAGGCCAAAACATCTGTGCCAAGATGGAGAGCTCTCCATGGAACTGGCGCTAGCAAACGGTCACTTCTCCCCACACAACTGCTCCCTCCCAGTATGGTTCTGTTCTGTGGAAAACAAACCAAGAGGACCCTGACGCGTGGGAGAAGGAGCTGACACAGCTGAACTAAAACACTCTTCCATACTTCATGCACCTCACCACACGCAGATCTGCACTGGTGACTGAACACTCCGTCAGGCAGCGCTTCAATGGACACACAAACCCCAATCAACTTATCACCTACAGAAAAACCCAGCTATGTCTCTTCGCCTCTGGGAGGTGGGAGAGAGGGGGAGTTTGGGAGGCACCCCTGTGCTATGGTGCAGGAGGACCATATAGCTAGAGAGGGTTTTGGGGGGGGTAGGTTCACATTTTCTTATGCTTGATGGGATGATGGATCCTGGTGAGGTTTCATGCACAGAGGATATAAATAAAATGGCTACTCTGGACAGCCTGAGTGACACCCAGTACCTAGAGAAATTAAATAGCTTCACCTTCAGGTCAAGAAAGAAACCAGTGACTCAATCAGAAGCAGCAAATCAGGATTGTGCTGCTGTAATGTGAGGGATGGATCCTGCTTCGTGAGCTCATACCCCGAGCACACCCAGTGGAGCAGGACAAGGGGCATACACAAATAGGCTGCACTGTACCAAAAAGTAACAGGTTGCCAAACTAGTTAGAGGATTCCAGGTTGTACCAAATCTAACATCGCAATGACAGTGTGTTATTCAAATACACTGACCATCCATCACAAAGGGTGCTGCTGCTGCTGCTGCTAATGAAAACCTACCCTCTACACACAGCACACCCAATATCAGTGAGTAATAATGTGACCTCGCTCTCGTCTAGTGCTTTTCATCAGCAGAGCTCAAGGCACTTCACAACGCAGGTAATGAACATAGTCAATGTTCCAGCTATTTAGTCTGATCACACTGACTTGTGTTAAAGCCAAAGGCAGCTACACAACTTCAGTATCTCCAGAGAGGGCCTGGGAGGACAAAGGTGGAAGGTACAGGGTACAACAAGAGGTTCAAAGAAAAGGAGATGAAAGCAGGAGACGCAGGCACTGCCCTACCGGCTCAGGACTCGGCTCCATCTAGTCCAGTGTGCTGAGTGGCTGGGACTGGCCGTTTCAGGGGAGAGCCAGAAACTCCAGAATGCTGTTCTGAGATAATCTGCTCCTAGTTCTTCCTAACTCCCGGACATTAAGCTAGATCTGAAACATCACGATCTTCGCTATTTTAACTACAAACATTGAGAGGCTCAGTCAGGATGAGGGCCCAGTGTACAGGTGTTGTATAAATAATTACAGAGATACAATCTCTACCCCAACAAGCCATTTTATTTTTAAATCATGGGTGTTCCTGGTATCCCTACAAATGTCCAATACTTTTTTGAATCCTGCTGAACTCTGGACTCAGATATTTTGTGGCAGTGAGTTTCACAGGCAATGCATTGTGTAAAAAAGTCTCTCTTTTTTCAGTTTCTGTTGCATTTCAGTTTGTCCCCTTGTTCTTGTATCAGAAAAGATAACAGCGCTCGAGTCACTTTCTCTATTCAATTATTTTGGACACCTACATCAAACCTCTTCCTCCCCCCAGGCCTTTCCACTTCTGCTCATCTAGAAGTCTCTTCATGCCTCTAACCGTTTTCATTGTCCATCCCTTAACCCCTTCACTTCCTGCTGGGCCATTAAGGGGATGGGGTGACCCGCCCTGAACACGGCATTTGGGTTGAGGCCCCACCATGGAGATATACAAAGACCTATTTTCATTATTTTCTATATCCTGATGCTGTTTGCGTTTTGACCCACTGAGCAGATGTCATCACTGGACTATCCACAGTATCCTCGTGGCCCCCCTTGATTTAGAAGCCAGCACTGTGCCTGAGGGATTCCTGTTATTACCGTGATCTCTCTGTCTTTACACGGCCTATCCACTTAGCTTTGGGTTCTTCACTCCTGCAGTCCTATTCTCCCCCAGATTCAGAGACCCAGACCCTGGGCAGGGGAAGCAGGGATGAGAGGGGAGTGGCCATATTTGGGCTACTGGGTGGCATGGCTGTTAGTCCTCCAGACCATGGTGCCTCCATTTGGACCTGTCAGGAATGTTATATACAGGGCTGTCGCCGGGTGAATCTGGCTGCTGGGGTCCAAGCAGGCGCAGAACTGGGCCATGCCTAGCAAGCTTAGGGCTGGGATTCCAAGAGGTCCCTTTCCGATGTTATCACCGTTCCTGGCTACCGTAACAGCACAGGTGGAATCAACTCCTTTGATAAAGTATGGGACCTTGTGGGGCTCAAGTTTCCTCCAGGGAGAGTCACAGAAACGTGGGGCTTGAAGGGACTGAGAGGTCATCTAGTCCAGCCCCCTACGCTGAGGCAGGCCCAAGGAAACCATACCTAGAATGGTCAGGAGCTGCCGCTGCAGCAAAGCTGATCTGCCCTGCGGGCCTGCTCCATGGAACAGAGCCTCTGCACCGCAGATCTCCTAGAGCGCAGGGAGGATGATTGGCAGCACGGTTTGGTCAAGTAAACACAGACACAAGTGGTTTGGTTTGGTTTTTTACTACAGTTACATACAGAAACTATTCAAACAGAACGCAGACCACAAAAGGAACAGAAGAAATCATTCCCGCCGGCATTAGAACCAGCCCTCTCAAACGGTGTTCGAACGTGTAGTGCTCTGCCACTGGGAGGAGGCGAGCGGTAGCAGCAGCCAAGCCAGGGGCTGCACGTGCTCTCTTCCCAATGCTCCTCAGCCCTGACTTGCAGCAGTTTCTGCTACTCCAGTCCCGAGCCTCCCTGATTTGCCTGCCAATTGTGCTACATTGGGGGGTGGTTCTGCGAGACAAGTGTCCAGAGGCCAGACTGACACCCATCTACCCTCACCTACTGTGAACACCAGCCTCAAGCCAAGTCCCAGGCTCCGGCCTTGGAATTAACCCTCTCACCCCCCCCCCCCCGTCCCGCCCGTTCTACTCCCGCTATATAGAATGAACTAAAGGAACGAGAACACAAATAAAGTCAGGCCATGTACGATCCCGCAAACAAACCATTAGCTTTTAAATTATTTTAATTCTACATTCACTAGTTAAATAAATTACCCACAGTAAATACTGTAAGGAGGTTTGTGGTCTGCCAGTCTTCAGCCCTGGCACGAAGAGACATGCTACAATCTTTATTTGTCTAGTACTGAACTAGACACGTAAGGCTCAGCTACTGTGTATGAATTTTCCAATGTCCAGGAAGGACGGGGTGACCTATGCAAAGGAGTTGAGGGACGAGGGTGAGGAGAGAGAAAAGAGCTTTGCAAAAAATTTGATCATTTAGAATTTTTTGACCATCACACCCAGGAAATCCATTCAGTCGAGTCTGGCTGGCAGCTGGCCAGGGACTCCCCGCCACAGACACTGATTCAGGAAGGATTTTAGAAGCGCGAATCCAAAGGGAGCAATGGACACAGCTCCTATGGAACGCCATCTCTAGCAGCTGGACTCTGATGAGTAACCCCAGCTGGAGTCCCCACTTTTCCAGGTACTCCCCCTCACTGCAATGTCCTTTGCTCAGGCTAACGCGTCGGTCAGATGTGGATATACAGTTGCTCCTCCCTTCACTTTACACTGTTAGAACTAATGCTAATATACAAGCACTTTTGTAATACTGTACAAGGGCCCTGTCTTTTGGCTGCCAAAGAGATTACCTGCCATTGTCTTAGTGAAAACATCCACAAACAGTAACCACACGGGAAGACTGTGCAGTCAGTCCCATTCACACACAACTTGCTCACCTCACTCCCCAGGCCTGGGCCACAAAGACTGGCCCAGGCTTATGCAAATTTAAGTCCGCATCTGACCAATGATCTCAGTCCCACCTTTCAGGAAGGGGAACATGTGGCTACTCCAAAGCACAAAGGAGAGAGGAATCTAGAGGCAAAAAAAAGGGGACAGAAATATTCAGTGGCAACAAGAGAAGAGACAGAAGAGTGTCGGCAGCAAAACCTCTTCAGTGAAAACCCGCAGACGCATTCATTCAACTAGCATCTGCAGAGGAACGTTGCTGGGAAAGGAACGGGTTCCCTTTTCCCATAGCCACCCTTTGAAAACAACAGTCCATATTAAAGGCACATAGCAAACAGTATGTAAAACAGTATGACACCAAAGAGGAGTAGGGAGAGATCTACACACACAGAGGAGGATGAGATGACAGGTTTGTCACGTGCAGCCCATGGCACTGTGCATACTATTGGGAAGCACCCTATGGCGCAGGAGATGCAAAGTTGCATTAAATCACAGCTGATGGGCCAGATCTTAATTTGTCTTAATATCGGGAACTCTCAGAGATCGTGCCCGTTTCACTCGTAGTTGCTGTCTGACGACATTTTCTGCTCACCTCATGCAACTATCGCACAGAGAATAAAGGAATCTCATTAAATGTGCAAAATGGAGGTTCCTGCCTGAATCTATAGAAGAGTCTGTTCCATCTGAATTCAAGGCCTAACGGAGTTGTCTTTGGAGAGAAGACTAATATTTCAACACTGATTATCCCTGTGTTGCATACAATGCCTGTGGCTTCCCTTAGCTTCATGGGAAAGATACGACATGGAGATTACAGGCCCCTGGATGTAGGGCTAGTCTTTCTAAGCAGCAGCGCTGTGCACTGGCAACCATCCTACCCAAGCGGCATCCCTCAATTAAAGGGATAAGGACAGCTGCAGCCGTTTTACAGATTAATTAGGTGGGCCCCCGGACCCCTGCAAAGTAGCCAGTGTGTCACGCAGCTGGGCAAGCCAGGGGCACCCCCTTTGACAGCAGCATAGGAAAACTCCACCGCCGCTGGGTATCATCTAAAGCAAAGTGCACAAAACCTGCCAGATTCTTCCCATTAACCAAGTGAAGATAAGCAAAGCTACCTTCTGCCATGGGAGCCAGTTACCTGGGATAAGAGTTACCAAATTCAAAACAAGTTACCTTCAGAAACGCATCAGCGTTCACCCTACACACGCAGGGAACGGCACGAACACTCTCAGAGATGAAAACAAGATAACCTGGACTAGTGTACTAAGATTAGGCCACAAACAAGTTCAGACCTGCAGGATTATACCAGGTTTAGAATCACAGGGGGCGGGACAGGGAAGAGGAGACCTGGTAAAATTATTCTACCCTGAAAAGTTTGCAGGTTGCCACAAATTCTCCTTCGGTGGCCCAATGTATTAGAAAATGAGTAAATCCACAGGCAACTTGCTGAAAGGAGAAGCTGGTATGGGGAAAACCCAGCCTGCAAACTACACATGGATCAAACCCAGAAACGTCAAGAGCTGATATTAATATCAAATGAGTCTTTTCTTTTTAGGGGCACGTGGGCATTGAACATTTCCCATTTTTAAAAAAGTGAATCATTAAAACAAAGCTGTACAAAGATCTCTACACCTGCCTATCCTCTGTGCAGCAGAATGAACACTCCAGAAGACTTGCCCGAAATTCTCTAGGAGGATCTTCAAAGTTTCCTAATGGAATGATGTCTCTTTGCCATCTCTTGATGGGTTCTCGAGCCTCCTGGGAAAGAGGCTCCCCCTGAACTAAGCCCCAAGTTGTTCTGAGCTTTCAGGATAGAAGGGGAACTCCTTGGGGACAGGATTTCTTCTGTTGAAGTTTCTCATAGGCTCCATTTACTTTGGAAAGATTTTACCCCTTAATTTAGGTCTTGGAGGGAGGGTGAGAACTATACATGGCTTCAATAGATCCTATTAATGCAGAGCACTTTTGTGTTTCGATTCTGTGCTTCTCAATAGCCCGTTCCATGAAGCTGTTACTGAAGTTCTACCACTAGCATGGCTGATGCCAGAATTTGGATTTCTTTGGTCACCAGGTTCAGAAACAGTTGCCTCAGTAGAAAGCACAGGAACATACCAGGTGTATTAGCACCCCAGTGGTACTGGTTATAGAGTGATCAATGCTTTCTAGTCTATACTAAATAGAAACTGTCAGATACTGCAGAACATTCCTAAGATGACCTTTAATGACTCTAGAAAATACTCACCCTCCTGCCTCTGCAACAGTGGGAAAAGGGCATTGGTACAAGAGAAATATGCCTACCTTGTGCACTGATTAGTTTTCAAGGTGGCTTTAACTAAATTCTCATACTCTCAGGATTGAATGTAGCAACTCCTTCCAGATACATGCACTGTGCTTATCTGCCACACGTGGTATTTTCCAGTTACACTAGGACAGGCAAATCCTTCTTCAAGGGGACTCAACTTTTCACTCGTGTGAGCCTCTTAGAGCCTTAGGAGAAGGCAAGTCTAAGTTTCACAAATGCCAGGGCTGGTGGTCTTCACTTCCCAAAGGTTATAGCCAAGACACTTCTAGATCACTTTTGGTGATTCCAACGATGCTACTCTGCAGATACCTGCCACAGTGTCGGCGTACTCTGCATAAAGTGAACAGAGGTCTAAGTGTCCATGTAATCCAGCAGGTAATGCTCTGTCATGCTAACATGTTACCCAAATCTGGCCACTCTATGTTATTCTCATGGAGGGTCTGCAGAACATCGGAATCCCCGATACTCCAGTAGGATCAATAATCTGGTGGGTATCTAGTCCCATTCAAAACAGTAAGTGTTAACAAGGACAGGCTGAAAGAGCTATTGCTATTCACAGAAAGAAGTAGTGGCCTGACCAGATTGCACTGGAGTTCTTGCTCCTCATAACAAAACAAGCTCTATTCGTGTGGCATTGTCTAAGCCAGTGAGCGATCACACAACGGCCCCCAGTGAGGGGAATTTTTGTTTCCTCGACAAGCCTTTACGCATTTGACACCAAGGAATAAACTGGGCTACAAACTGAACAACTGCAGGCTGGGACAATGGGAAGATACATGCAATGCAAGTTCCCTTACCATAACCAAGGGGAAGTCTCGGTCTGCCCGTGGTGTTTGACTCCACTCTAGACTTCGGCAAGCAAGGACTCTGATCTTGGCCAACTTGTTCTGAAAGGCTCCTCCTGAGGGGACCATCTTTCCTGAACTGGCTTCCAACCTATCCTGTGAGTGACTAGATCTCAGAGAACAGCCCTAAATGGAGTCAGCCTTTGGTGATCCCTTCACTGTTGTTGAACAGAAGACAGGCAACCCCGAGACTATCCATTTATAAAAAAAATTTAAATTCATCACCAAAAAAACCCGTTCCTCTGACGTTTTACAAGGTGGGTCTGTCCTGCCCTCCAGGCCCTGTAGTGTTGGGGTCATTTTTAGACACACAAAACTGTCAAACACAGACTGGCCTTTTGCAGGCTATTTAGTCTGTCAATCTAACATGTAGCATGTGACAATAACGAAGCGTAACGGGGCTAACGGGAAAATGGCTCTTTGGTATTCAATCACAAGAAAGCTATAACAGATGTTATTCCTCTGACGCGGCAGCAAAGCCTACGTAAAATGACAGCTCACAATTCTAGCAATCAGTGTTAGACATTTCACACACCTGGGGCTCTAGGAACGGAGACTCTCAAGGTGAGGGAGGGGAGACGTGAAGGAAGGGGCTGCGCCTGTAGCACTAGCTCAGGCTCCAACCTCCGCACTAGACAGTAACAGCAGCAGCGAATGGAAAGTTATTTTCCCTTTGTAAATCTCATATCCATTCCAATCGGGCATTTTGAACAAACACCTTTTAACCTGGCAGTAATACCCTTCATCCTACGAAACTCTAGGCCTCTTTACAAGACATCACTAAGATTTCAAGACACTATTCAGACTATTAACTAGGCTTCATGCTACAAACATTCTCCTATTCCATGGGGCTCAGCAGAAAGACTCATCAAGTTACCAATCAAAGGGCTCCAACTCCCATAGGCCGCTGCCTTTAGAACGGCCAGTGGGAGGTGAGAAAGCTGGGCTGGAAAGCTGACATGATTCAGAATGAAAACCCAGGTGGCAGAAAAAGCTTCATTACAGAAAGTAAAACAGTAATAGCTTGACTGTAGGCACCATCTGCGAGAGGTTTTCACGATTTACATCATACCCAATCCAGTTATTCCGTAAAAACAAAATTAGATAGCCTGACTTCCATGGGCATATTTACTGGGTGGCTGGTCTTGAATACACAGCATTAATGAGCTTGTGACCATTTTCATCCACCACCAGTAACACCCCACATTTACATTTCTTAAAAACAGTGTCAAGTGAAACATCCCTGTAGATCTCTTCACAATTTGGTGACTGGCTGCACTATCCCTGTCCATAAACAAGCTGTATATATTTCATATATAAAAAATATTCTCACACTGTAAAATTGCATAATTACTAGAAGAGCCTGCAACTCGTTTCTTTTTTCTTGTTTCACAAGAAACTCAAGTTTTGGCAAAACTGTGAAGGGACAGAATTTCACCCTGCATTCCGAAAAGTCTGCAAGAATTTAGGTTTGGTTTCTACATAGGTCCTCATCTTGTTTAGATAAAATCTCAACCTGTGCTATATTGCAGGGCTGGAGGAAGCATGAAACTGTAACAATGACCTTGGGATTGTTTCTTCACGATGTGCAATACAAAATTAACTAGAGATACAGTATTTTGTTTGCAGCATTCCAGGGTGGTGTTTGTGGGGGAAGGGAAGAAGAGGGAACAATGAACCGTTCTGATCCATCCACCATTAGCACAGTCCTGACAAAAATGCTCCACTAACCCGTTCTAAGTTAGTCGAGAACAAGAGCATCTTCGCTTGGGAATTACCAGGAAAGCCCACTCAGTCCAAGAGGTTCACGTCACAATCCCGTGAGAGATCATGCAATGCTCAGCATGTCCGCTTTTCATAATCCTCGCCCTGCATCTTAAATGTCCATTTACAAACCATGGCAATGGTTAGCTCCACTGGACCAAAAGGCTGGGGCGAAAGGAACCTGGAACGAAGGGTTAGTTTACACACACTGTACACACGTGGAAGTCTGGCTCTTTGGAACGCTTTCATAGGTAATGAACTACAGCGCCATTATTCCTCCCCACCTCCATCCTTGTCCCACAGAAGAGTGGAACATCAGCCCAGCCCGCACAAGTTCCACAAACTCCCTCAAACACCTCATTAGTGTTTTCAGGGCGAGAGGGGGCCCCATGTGTTTTATTCTACTGATAAAATAGACAGAGGACCAGACTGCACAAGTAATAACGAACGAGGCTTTCCCAAGCCCTCAGTTGCAGCTACACTTGTCTCTGTGCGCCCCACCCCAAAACTGAAATGTATCTGGTTCATTCAAGCCACATGCTGCCTGAAGGGAGGGGCCTCCCTTACAGCCCCCCCAACTGCCAAATGTAGACTGTGCACTTTACCATGACAACATAACTCTGTCTATTCACAATATACTGAACTGCCTGGATCGCTGGCTCCCCAGCTCGTCCTCACCACAGCATGCCAAAGAGCTCTGGTATGCTGCCAGCACCTGCAGGCTTCCCAGCTGTCACCCCCATGTGCCAGTCCTGGGCACGGACCTGGCTCCATTCTTGGCTGTCCCTGGGGAGGATGAGGGAAGGGAAGGGAAGGAAGGCTGTGACTGCTTACGCTGTTGCATACACATGCAGATGTTTTGTTGTTTTTTTTCCTTTTAAAATGATCAAATTACTGTGAAATCACAACGGGCACAGGCAGTCGTACGAGGTAACTATGGTTCAGTGGTGCTTTCTTGGTAACTTTCAGCATAACTCAGCCTTGCCTATTTCTGTATCTGGAATATAAAAAGCCGCAAGTTGATGTTCTTGGCAGCCAGCAGTTTGTTACATTCCACAGAGTCGATGATGGGGAGCGGCACGTACTCCGTCTCATTGTTCTCATTGGTGAAGATGAAGTGATAGATCACAGGGTTGATTTTCACGTCGTCGTAGGGCCCCTTCAGCAGCAGGAAGGAACATTCCATGGGGGAGCTGATCTTGCTTTTCAGAATGAGCTGGAAGGAGAGGGTGCGCTTACAGGACAGATTGGGGTTGCGTTCGGAGTCGTTGACGCGGGCCTTTAACACCCAGGTCTGGTTGAGCACGGTGAACCTGGGTGTCTCGTAGTACAGGCGAGTGATGAAGTCATCAGTTCGATAGGGACGGAACTGAACTTCTGCAACACAACAAAGGAGGGCGGGGGAGAAAACACAGACAGACAATTAACCAGAGCAGCTGGCAGCCTGCACAATCGAGCTCAAGTTACCTGTAGCTACTGTGCAGGACCTTTCTTGACATGGCATAAGGAGGCAATTGGGGTTGGGGGTGACCACTCAAAGCCAGCTAGTGTCAGGAGAAACGGGACTTCTTGGGAAGGAACTCAATGCACTTTAACAGTCCATCGAAAACCGTAAATACAGGAAGCACTTTCAAGATGCATAAAATTGAGGGGAGGGGAAGGAAGGAGAGGGGGGAGAATAAAATACAAACAAGGTTAATCAAATCCACTGAATACACCACCTTGTAAACAAAGGAACTGCCAACTGGGTCAGCCCATCTAGTCTAGCACCCTCTCCCTGACAATGGCCAGAATCAGATGTTTGTGAGGAAGGCTGAAGAATCCCCAGTCTCTGATGGGTTTAGGTCTGGAGGCTTGAGGGTTTATATGCCAAAGATATTTGAATATTTAGTGTAACTGTAGCTATTCTGAGTATCAGTGTCTAATCCTTTTCTGAATTCTTAGTCTCGGTAATATCGTGTGGTAGAGAGTCTCACAAGTCAACTGGTTGTTGTGTAAAGTTGTATTTCCCTATATCAGTCCAAATTTGTTGTTACAAGGTAAACGACTCGCTAATGTTAGCTTGTGGTGGGTGGGTGGTGCACACAGCACACAATTACAAAGCATCAGTCAGCTGCCTAAGTGGGTCTGACTGACGCAAATGACCGACATTAATTTGGTTATAAACCATGCCATCAAGAATGGCAAGATGGATGGGCCCTTGCCACTTGTTTCTTTGTGATCTGTTGATGAAGAAAGAGCAGGGGGAACAGGCAATAAGCACGTAGTGAGGTCAGTGTTGTGGGAAGCTGTAGCTGATCCTAGGTATGCCAGAACTGAGGTCTGGAGTGCATAAAAACAAGCATCACACACAGACAGGATACAGGTCAGATAACAAAGCACCTTTTATTGGGATTATGCATACAAATCTGTAATCAAGGTAATAAGGCACAATTATGCATTACCACAGTGCAAAACCAGAACAGGGCACGTGAAACACAGACCTTCAGGTTTGAAAGGTACAGAAAATTCCGGGTTCAAATACATAAAGAAATAACAATACATTGGGTAGAAGTGGTCCAAATTTACTTTTGAAAATGCACTCTACAATCTGAAATCCAGCCCCGCTCAAGGCACAGTCCGCTGTCAGTCCAATAAACTCTTTGCCAGCACACAGACTTTGTCAAATCTATCACTTTTGAACAAGCACATAGTTTCAGTGAAGTCTTTAGTGTACAAACCATGGAAGCTCACAGCATAACTACAGGTACAATGACCCTTTGGGTGCATTTCATACAGGGTTACATATTCTTCAGTTTCCAGAAGAATTAGGAAAGCACAGGAGGCAATACCTGGACAAAGGAGGTGAGCAGTTATTCAAGCTACACAGCATTTGTAAGTCAGCGCTTTGACATACACCATCATTTTACTACAGAATGCTACAGTAAAGGAGCTCAGAGTCCAGCTCTTATTGCTAACACACAGCTCTACACAGAGAAGACATTTTTCCTAGGCAGTAACTGCTTTAGGCATAGGGGTGTTATCTCCAGTGCCATGGAGAGCTGCTGCGCAGTGTTCTGCAGCACAGAATGCTGCTGCTCTGCCTCGCTCTCAAAGGTGCCTGCCGGAGCTAACTTATCCTACAAGGACTGGACCCGGAAAGCAGCATCAGGGCAGAGCTTGGGCTATCTCACTCCCTAGGCAATGGTTCTAACTCAGTCTTGTGCTCAAAGTGCAGATGCTACCATGGTGCGCTACAGAACTTTGCTCCCCTCCTCAGCACCAACTACTTACGTGTATCTGCAGGCAGCAATGGATGTAATGCTGGATCAGCTAACAAGACTGCTCCATTTTTCATGATCTGAGCTCCTAGCACAATCCATTTGCCACACACCGGCCTAGGTAAGTTTCACTAAGGACTCAGCTCCAGATTTAAAAGCAAAGTAATCAATGAAGCAGGATGCTAGAGTGGCTATCACAGCAACTACAAAAATCATCTTTCTGCCTCACATGGGACAGGCAAGCAGAGACCTCGAACAGAACGAGGTTATCAGACGCTTCTGCCTCCAGCTCCCTTCTGGAACAGCAGATTATCCACTGCTCCTCAGAGGGGAGGAGGAAAGCCAGCCAAGACCAGGAGATCTTCCCTCTACGCTTCCCTCTGTGGGGCTGCTAAATATTTATGGTAAGCGAAATGTGTTTCCCCCCCCGACACACCCTTCCCCCTCCATACCCGCTTCAGAGTTTCTCTTCCATATTATTTTCCTGCAAGTACCACAAGCACAAACTAATCTTAAAGAGCAATTCTCGGGGCCCAACTTTAGCACTAATGTGCCAACAGAGCAACCAGCTTCCCTGTGTGTTTCATTGCATTGGTTAGTTGTGTCAAAGGTGTTAATTCAAAGTTGATTTTCATCCTCTTTTTCCCCCTTCCCCACCCTCACAAGCTGCCATTTGAGGCAGACAATAGATAGCTCTGCACTGGGGCTTTTCTTTACCAAAGGAAAAGCAAGAACAGGAGACTCTCAAATATGAGAAATGACTACGTATTATGAAGAGCTCTCTCTAGGAGATGGATACAAAACCAACAGCACAGAGACCCTCATGAAAGATAAATTAAGCTTTCTGAATAGCTCACTAAGTGTGTGACCCAAGAAGAGGAACCAGAACGGAATGTGAGGAGCTGTAATTCCCATGCAGTGGAAACGAGAGGCCTATCACGTAGGGTCAGTGTGTATGGGCGGGTCACTTCTGTTATTAATACACTGGACTCCAGCTGGAAGGATGTATCAGATGACAGATAAGGGGTCTGTTAGCTGGATGCTGTCAAATTTAATTTTCACTTGCAGTAAAACAAAGAAACATCACAGGCAACACTGGTTTTTTATTCTTATTATTCTGGTCTTGTTCGTCAATCCAGTGGATGCAACTATAGCACCTTACCTGCAGCTAGGAAGTGGCCTTCCTCCACACTCGACACAAGTGCTGCTCCGTGGACTAGCCATCAAGGGAAGCAGTGCCATAAGAACTGAGGTCAGCTACTGTCCAGAGCCCAGGCACATAACCTGTGAAACAGGTCCAGTCTTCACCAGTTCCGAGGCCCCGGAATCCTGCATTCGCCTCCTGAATCCAAATCCCACCTGACACCAGGACAATGAAATCTGCTGCTGCTGAGCCAACTCTTAACATGTCTGACTACCCCATCCATCTCCGCCCAGCACCAAGCAAGGAACACAGACACGAGCTAACCCAACTGCCAAGCAGACAGGGAAGGTTTCTTGGAGAGCACTACTGGGACAGATGCACTGCAGCTACTGTTTGCTCAGCAAAGCCCAGGCTCTTCTGATCTACAGACCGGCACTGTGCATTACATAAGAAAAACAGGCTTCATCAGTACGTAAATAACATGACTGCCAAAAGCAAGACATTGAAAATATTGGGAGGAGGCTGTGTTTGCCCTGGCTGAGTGATTACCTGTATAGCCAATCTTCTCAAAGCTGAGCAGGCTGAAGATGCTGTTATACAGCTGCATTTCTTTTTTATGGGTTTGGTCCATTTCATCCAGAATCTCCATCAGTTCATTCCCAGTCTTTGTGGGGTGAGTGCACTCCGCCTCATGAACTGTCAGCTCATGGTATGGACCCTGCCATGGGCACCCAATCCGCTTGTACCTGCACTGAGTCACCCTGTTACAAAGAGAGTACAAACAGTAGTACTTGCACCACGGAATGAGATGCACAAACGGCAAATGACACTCCAGAAATGAGATGATTTATTGTCTGATCAGAATACAGCCTCCGAAAGCAAAACCCGCCCAACCTGGTGGAACAGTAACGACATCACTGGCTACCTCTGGGCCTCGGCATCCCAGAACCGTCATCCGTGCCAAAGAGGCCTAGACTGTTCCAAGCCAGCATGTTTGGCTGCAGTCATTAATGCTCCAACTAACCAGCTGGTCCCAGCAATGGTGTTAGTAACCCTAATCTGGGGTGGCAGCTTAGTGTGTCACTTGTACAGCACCTGACTCAGGGGGGCCTCTGGGTGCTACTGCAGTATAAATCTTCACCAAGATTTACTGAGCACCTGTCATTTTATGAGATGCCAAAGAACTCTAAGGACTGTTTGCAGGGATCTCTTCACCCACCACTGAAATGCGGCACCCTCTGGGGAGTAGTAAAGCAGCAGCTATCCCATACCAGCAACACTCCCTTTTAAAAGCACTCGTGTAAAGTACAGATCGTACAACTGAAGTGACGGGAGGTGCCTTTCAGACTGAATTTGAAATGGAGAGGGCACGCATGTGGCTTCCTGCCAGGGGCCTCCCAGCCAAATCCTGACACTCAACCCTGGCTGGTTTATTAGATTTCACTAGATTGCAGTACTAGATAGTACAGCTGAAGCGCTCATGTGGACAGGCAGGACAGTAAGTCTGAATTCCCAACAGCGCTGGGTAACCGGAGCTTCTGCCCCAGCTGACATGCTGCAGGCTAGCCAGTGCTCTCTGTGTTAGGGACTCTGCCTGAGAGAAGCATCCCGCAGGCTTTTGGCTTCTCAGAACTACACAAGATAAGGGAGGGAGGGAGGGAGCATGCAACAGGCTAGGACGATGCGCTGCCTCTGCCCGTATGCTGCTGGGAAGGCTGCGAGACAGGAGCAACAGAAAGGAATCAGGGGCAAATCTCTGTGGTCTCAGTGCCGCTTTACAACTCTAGGGAAGTAAAGCAACTTGCGGCCAAGCCAGTCACAAGCTTCACTTTCTTGTTTCACCTAGCATGACCTGCACCTTACAAACAACGAACATGAAAAGAGGGAGCCCCACATCATGGGGCCAACGCACTCCATTTCCTTGTTTCAGATGCCTCAGTGATAGAGCTCCCACAGCATCTCTTTTGAAGACTATTTTGCAGCCTACCACATCTCACTGTTGGGGTATTATTGTTCTGATGTATTTTTCACAAATGGAATCTCATTACACTTGCTGCCCATGTTCCTACTCGCTTTCTCTCCATTCTTCTGTCCTCCCTGGGGTTTTATAACATCTGTCAGTTCAGGGTTACCTACATTCAGTGTGTTTAGCCCACCATGTCCTTAAGGAAGATGGTCTGTAAGACTGGAGTAAACACCATTCTTTGTGGCAAAGAAATCCCCCTCCCCACCTTGCCACACACCCAGGGGAGATGCCCTCCACTGAACTGGGAAGCGAGCGAGAAATCTCAAAACAGCCTCAGCTGTAAGCAAGGAACAGTTCAGCTACCTTTTGGCCTGACCTACAGCAGTGATGATTTATCAGGAAAATGCAGTTCTTGCTGTTTTACAAGCTTTGGAAGGCTGTTTTCCAGCAGAAGACCAATGACCATGTGGGTCCCTCCTCCTGCCTTGTGCTGCTTTTACATTCGTCATTCAGTTCCCTTTAAATATTATGGAAGGGCAATCCAACCATTTAGTAGAGGTGTTCTGAATCTGCCCACGCTAGTGTCTCTGGAAGGTCAGGAGAAGGTAGAGAACTGTCATGACTGGTTACATGAAGGTTCACTTGATGCCCCGTATTCTTGAAGTGGGACTCAAGTTTCTGTAGTGTGGAATGAGGCAAGTCTGCCAAACCCATTAGCTGAACTTGCTGCCACCAATGCTAACATTTCTGTCAGAAACACTCACGGCAGGTTAGTCTTGTTTGCTAGTGTTCGGAATCACAGTTCAGAAGCACCATAAAAAATCCACACTCCAACTAAGCCAGGTATTTTAAACCACACTCTCTTGCTCTGCTTCAGACAATGCTGTCTGGTGAGCAGCCACTAACACCCAACCCAGCGGAGAAGCTGCAATGAGCTAAGATGGGTTGCCCTTGCAGGGGTTATGAAAGCATCTCGTGCCTCACTGAATGGAAGGTGAGACTGTTTACCTGTCCTGGCACTCTTCTTTCTGGTGTCTCTCCAGAAGGGAGCGAGGAAATTGCCGCATGCAGAAGCCACATTCTGATGGCAGTTCACTCACTGCTTTTTCCACAGCCAGGTTTCGACAGCATAGGCTCTTACTGATCTCACAACGGCAATTGGGGCACGTAGCCTGTTCCTCCTTCAGCCGGGCATCTGCTAGTAGGTGGATAAAACAGCCAGCGCACATCAAGTGACCATTAGTACACTGTGAAGAAGGAAAGGGAAATGAAGCTTCAAAGACCTTGCGGGAAATGACCTAACAGAGGTTCACTCGACACCTCCGACAGGCTTGCACTCTAGTCTCCCTTATATTTTGATTATAAAGAGATGTAATTTTGGCTGCATACATATAGGTACTGTTGGTCTCTGGTCCACTGACATGTTAGACAAGAGAGTAACACAAGCAGAATTTTTTTTAAATGCACAAATGTGCGAAAGGTGTCAGGTAAACCAGAAAAAGACCTAGCCACTTAAATTAACACCGCAACATTTAATCTTTAAATAAAGCAAAGGAATCTGGTTTGTTCCACTGTAATCTTGAGGGAGACACAGAAACAGCCATTCCGTAATAAGAGATGGGGGCCCATATTGCAAACTTGTCAAAACTCTTCCACGCTGATGAGAACAATGCTGGACTGTACCCCTGGCATAGATCAGAAACTAGAGAGTAGGAGACTTTCACTTCTCACTCATCAGCACCTGAGCTTCAAACCGACCAGTGGGGAGGGGGGAAGATGTTAAACAATATGAATTTCTGACTCAGTAGTGCTATTATCCTGGATCTGCCCATCTGTTTACACACAGAGGATAGCACGTTAGGGGCTAAATGCCAAGGCTGGATTTTCCCCAACTCAGATAATCCTGTGGCCTGGAAGAAAGACTTACTGCTTTCGCTTTGTTTAAACATGGCGCAGCTTCAAACCAGGAACAAACAAAGGACTGACCAGCCAGAGACCAAACATGCTGAAAAAGGCACCTGGCTCCCAGGATTTGGCCAGCCAGCCAGTGCCATTTTCACTGCCACTGTTCTTGGAGCTCAACAACAGAAAGTGAATGGCACCCCCCTACTTCCAACTGCTTTGTAACAGCCTTGCAGGTGACACCCCTAGCCCCGAGGAAGGCCTCCGTTCTCCTCTGGCACAGCAAAAGGACAACAGCTCATTTGAGAACAGACAATTTTACTCCTCCTTTACTCAAATGTAGACTGAATGGAAGCCAGGCATATGCCATTCCCAACCAACCTCTGTAACACAAGCTTAACTCACAGCAATTTATGAGCCTTGTAAGACAGAGGAGAGCTCTGGACAGCTTGTCTACTGAAGCCTGTTAGCTGTGGACTAACAGCACTCCTGAGCACTGTCAAGTTTTGGTTCACACATTTTCCAACAAGCTGGAGCCCTACTATGCCACGGGACAGCTATTTTCAGCCTTAGGTCAGTTAACTATTGGTTTCCTTGGACTGATGCTGACAACAATTTAACTGCTTGCATAGACAGGATGAAACTGTTTTCAACACCTTCACAAAAAGTGTTTTGGAAAATAAAGTTTCTTGAGTCCGAACCCAGCCAGAGAGCTTCCAATAAACTGTCCCTTTCCCAAGTGATTAGGAAAGTGAAACCCCCAGATTGAGCCATGCGCTGCAACAGTTATTATACTAATCACACACAGCACCAGAAGAATACTGGTCCTTACATCACAAATAAAACCCCACAGGCTTCTATCCCTGAAGCCAAGGAGACATCTCTTGGCCAGTCACACCGAACCCCTTATCCTCGATGGGTGATGGCAACATCCCAAAAGCAGAATCACACCCCACCTACTTGTGCAATTCTGCACAATGAGAGGACGTGTCTTCTTGACCTCATTTAGCGCTAAACTTATGCCCCAAGGCATGAGGGCCATACAGCTGCATTGTTTGGTCTAGCGCAAGCCAGATTTCCACCAGTGAGTCCTACGACGTCCAGAAGAGCACGTCAGTTACCACCAAACAACCAAAAGAAAATTGTATGTTAACGTGTTAGCTGGGCAAGATGAACCATAGGGGGAGCCTAGTTTTCACCTCAGCCTGCAGCAATTGGAAAGTTAGAACACATTAGTTAGATGGGATAACAACACATCGTAACACACCATCTATCCCTGCCCAGGAAGGACAGCCTATCCCGAGGAAGCCTGTGTTCAAACTCCCCTTATTGAGTCTCTGAAGAGAGCAGTTTCCACATTTTCACACAAGTGTCTATACTAGTGTGACGTTGCACTCCATATGTTTTATGGAAATATGCTTAAGAGTGTGAATATGACGTAACTGGAATACGCGTTATGCAAAAGGTCTCTTGTAAGGTATCATAACAAAGGTTCTAACCCACTGAAGACATGCCTCCTATTTGTATGCATTTATAATTCTTGTATCTGAAGCTAGAAATATAAAGCATAACTCTGAGGCCTTGTTGTAATTATGCAAAGTGTAGGCCACTAATGGTGGCTTAGAATCTTAATGGCTCCCATTGACTAGGACAATTGGTTGTAACTGGTTTATTTACCTGCAAGTCTTCCTGTGCAGGTGTGGGCCAACCCAGGAAGAATGGAGAGTAGGGGTCTTACAGTGACATGTCACCTAATACTGGAATCCATCTTAAATCTGGTACTTTTTCATTTGAAGGAGGGGTGGGGACCCAGAGAGACAAATGATTCCTGCCCTGTGCCAAAGCTATAAGGGGTGGGAGGGGAGCAGGACAAAGGAGGCTGCCAGTCATGAGAAAACCCTTGCTTACCACTTGAGATGTCTGCGGGAACTGACAAGGACTGTACCAGGGAAAGGATTGGGCCCAGACTAGGAAGGAATCTAGTCTGTGAAAAAAGCTTATTGGACCTTCTCTGAGGGTGAGATTTACCTGTAATCAGTTTCTTAATGTATTAGGCTCAGACTTGTGTGTTTTTGCTTGATGACTTACTTTGTTCTGTCCGTTATTACTTGAAACCACTTAAATCCTACTTTTTATACTTAATAAAATCACTTTTGTTTATTAATAAACCCAGAGTAAGTGATTAATACCTGGGGGAGCAAACAGCTGTGTGTATCTATCAGTGTTATAGAGGGTGGACAGTTTATGAATTTACCCTGTATTAGCTTCATACAGAGTAAATCAGATTTATTTGGAGTTTGGATCCCATTGAGAACCGGGTGTCTGGGTGCTGGAGAAAGGTAACCTGCTGAGTGGTTCTCGGTTAAAGCCTGCAGCTTTGGGGGCGTGGACCAGACCTGGGTCTGTGTTGCAGCAGGCTAGCGTGCCTGGCTCAACAAGGCAGGGTTCTGGAGTCCCAAGCTGGCAGGGAAAACTGGCTCAGAGGTAATTCCAGCACGTTAGGTGACAGTCCTGAGGGGGTCTCTGTGACCGAACCCGTCACATCTAAGATGTGGCATTGTGCTATGTAGCAGCAAATCCGATTGGCTATTTTATTTTTGCCAGGCTATTCTGGAAATCAAACTGATGCTGTGTACCTGACATGGGAAAGCTGCAGGAGAAGAGGGTGCCTAAGAGTTTCCATGCAAGTCACCTTTCCCTGAACAAGTGTATAATTAATCTGATCCATTTTCAGAGAAATATCACCAGCATGGCTTGCAGTAGCAAGACCTACACTTCCTCTTTGCTGGTCCTTTGCTAGAGATCTGAATTTCAGGCAGAACCACAGGACTGAAATAAGCATCAGTAAAAAGATTAGCAGGAACCAATACAGGCAGCACCTTCCTGAGAGACAAGTAAAGTAAAAAATACTGTCACCTTAAAACACGTGCGTTTGAGCCATTGTGTCACTTCCAAAGCCAAATAGCCGGAGGTGATCCATATTCACGAAACAACAAGGTACCAACATTCCCTCTAGGCAGGCTCTAGGATTCCACAGCTGGTTGTATGTTTGGCTACAGAGTCTACCATGCTTCCATCCATAACTGAACATTTATTTGTAGGTTCCTGCTGGTTCTTTCCTCCCTCTTTGTCTTACGTGTAAAAGCTTATTTGTAAAAAATAAAGTTTTACCAAGCCCAAGACAATTAGAGAGACTAAAGCCTCTCACATGCAGTGATCCTCAGAAAACTGAGGCGGGTATAACATAATTGCATCTAGCCAGGGTGCAATCGTATTCAACCCTGACCACTGAGATTTAGAGAAATTTTATTAGTGCAAGTCCCAGTGTAAAATTCCTCAGAGTAGCAGAGTCGTGTTCAACTGACCCATGGCTAGTACTCGGAAGGCTGAAAGCTCTGGTGGAGAGAGTGTCCTGTACAGAAGTTAAACGGAAGAGCTACTACAAAGCAACTATTCACCCATCGTGTAAAAACACACTGGAAAACAACAAAATCCAGCTAGTAAGAAGCTGTTGCACTACTGGAGAGCTGCCATGTTACAATTCTGTTTTCCTTCGTAAGTCAAATTGCCTTAGAGATTTTATGTGGAAAATTATTTTAGACCGGCCTTCGGTGCCCAGTGTTACGGCTAGGTAGGATGTCAAGCAGTCTCCAGAGTAGGTTCTCACCTACCCCTTGCTCTTACATGTTTTTTATTATTTGACAGGCACCTAGAGGCCCCAACAGAGAACAGGGCCTCAGTGTGCTGGGCACTGCACAGACAGAATAAAAGATTGTTCCTAATCAAAATACACAAGACAGATAAGGAGTCAAAAACAGGTAGTGTAATTTACAAGCAAAGGGAACCGAGTGACAGTTCAATGGCATGTTACTGCCATGATTTATTTTTATATAAAGATGAGTGGGCTTGGTTTGTCCTCCTTTATTTCTCTTTATTATATTAAGTGTTTCGCAGGGGGGCTGGGAGAGGAGGGAAGGCACAAAGGAGTCAGCTGAACAGCAAACACCACAAAGGCAGGACGAGTGGGCACTGAGGCCAGGGAAGGATGGAGAGGACCCACGCAGGGCAAGGGGAATGAGACCGAAATGAGGTCTGAGCAAGCAGCCCATCAGCAGAAGAGAAAGACAGTCCTTCTGGGTAGCACTGCAGCTTACAGACTCTGGAGCTCCCAGAACCATCAGCTGACACAGCCCTGATTCTATTCCCCCAGTGCAAATCAGACAGAAACTAGCAAGTCAAAGGTCACAAGAGACAGAACTGGTTTCTCCAGGGTGTCTGGTGCTTACTTTAAAGCAGACACATTTGACTGCATTTCAGCCAGGCCGTGGGTGCTTGGATTCGGCAGGTCTGTAGTTTAATTGCCTGTGGCAGGGCAACCCTTACTTACAGTCCACCCCTAGCCAGGGAAGAGAGAACGACTCCCAGATAATTGGTTTGGGGTGGGGAGGGGAAGAAGCCTGTTTTAATGTCCTTATAAATGATCAGATTACCAGTAGCACTGGAAGCCTTGCATAGCCTAAGGGTATGGCTACACTTGGAAATGTGCAGCGCTGGGAGTTACAGCTGTGTAGGAACAGCGCTGTAGTGTGGCCACACTCACAGCTACCAGCGCTGCAGTGTGGCCACATTTGCAGCATTTGCAGCGCTGTTGGGAGTGGTGCATTGTGGGCAGCTATCCCAGCGTTCAAGTGGCTGCAACGTGCTTTTCAGAAGAGGGGGGTGGGTGGGGAGTGTGACAGGGAGCATGGGGAGACAGAGAGAGAGCGGATTTTTGAGCAGACACTGTGACAGCTCCCTGCCTTGCAAGTTCAAAAGCGGGGGGGGGGGGGGGGCGGAGTGTGACAGGGAGCGTCGGGGAGACAGAGAGAGCGGATTTTTGGAGCAGACACTGTGAGCTCCCTGCCTTGCAAATTCTGGCCATTTCCCCCACCCCTCTCTCAATCACTCTTAAACGTAAAAAGGCTTCAGACAGATAAGCAGCTTCTCTGACGGACTCCCTCCCCCCTGCCGTGCTGTTTGTCTCCTCAAGCAAACACCTGTGAACATTCAAAAGCCTCGGCTCGGCTCGCTTGCTGGAGCAAAGAGCAGCTGTGTTTGGTAGCTCCGGGAGTACCTTCCGGTTTGTTGTAGACAGGAATTCTGGGATACCTCTTAATACCCTGGAGGCCAATAACAGCGCTGGTGAGTGTCCACACCTGATGAGCAGCGCTGTATCACAGCGCTGGATTCGCTACACTCGTAGAGACCAGGAGTACAGCCAGCGCTGCAGCCAGGGAGTTGCAGCGCTGGCTGACCTTTGTAAGTGTGGACACCGAGTAAGTTGCAGCGCTGTAACCCCCTCACCAGCGCTGCAACTTGCAAGTGTAGACAAGCCCTGAGAGCTAGTGCTGAGTTCCTGCCCACAAGTAGTTTCCTTGTGGTATAAACAATATGAAATTCACTAGTCTTTGTGAGTTTCAATCTTCAGCTGCCTCCATCAGAAAACATTAATGCAGGGGAACAATGGCACAATCAAACGGACAGTTATTACTGTGCAATTTCATTATCCAGGCTCATTTAAAGCTGTCACGTATGCAGCTGCAGAAACTGATAGTTTAGCTACTCCTCCCCCCTCCGCAAAGCATCCCAATTTCCAGCAACCAGGGCATTCTTAAAACCTGCCCCATCCTGCGTTTTGCATCGTTGCCCTTGGAAAGATGAGTGCCACAATCAACGACACCAAGTGACCAAATTCTAAACCCGTTTGTCTGCCTCTGGCTAGTCCAGGTCTAGAGTATATGGACTCTCAGATGAGGGCTCTCCTCTGATTGTCAGGGTGCTGATGAGGAAGTCACAATGTTTTTACACAAAGTTTAGTTACAGATTTACCTCTGAGGGTCATTTTTCCTCTTTCCCCCAACTTTCCACAGGAAAAAGTACCTGTTTCCTAGACTCTGCTCACTACAACGTGCTGCTGGCTTGTTCCACACTAAAGGCAGCAAAGACACTTCTCAAGCAATGGCCCACGTTCCAGAAAACATAAGGGTGTAACTATGGTAAATGTTCTAAAACTACCGTCCACAAGAACTGAGGAGGTACATGCCAAAACTTGTCATTTGCAACAGAAATAAGGGAACACAAAACGTTTCCAGCCAAAGCCCCCATATTTCCACTGGGGCTAAAAACTGCACAAATTCATCTTCCTTTGCATCAAATGGGAACCAATCGACTATCCAAGCCCTGCTCAACAGCTAGTCAGTTTTGCATCAAGTCTTAACATGCCCTACCTCATCTTCCTTAATGTACTGGCCTTTGTTTCAGCAAGGTGCTTCTAGGCACTCGTTCTGACATAAAAGTGACCCATAAATATAAGTTGTGCCTGTGACCTTTTTGCTCCTGTGTGGTAGATAAAGGGCTAACAGTGAAACTTTTCTGTTGTTTCTTACATTAGAAATATTAGGAGTCACCATTTTCTCTAATCCGTCAAATCACAGCAGATTGATTTAAATTAAGGTGCTTTAATAAGCAATTTAAATCATGATTTAATCACCAAGTGGAAAGCCTCGATTTAAATCATCCATTTTAATCAATTTTTCCATTTGTACTTCAGTTATTTTCTTAAGAAAGGTGCATTCTCACTGGTTAATATAACCGGTAAACCATGCTGAATTACAACAAATAGAGCGTTAACGCTAGATTTGGTACATCTTTTTATTACTAGGAGGGTACATTAAAACAATATATATTTATTTAAGCAATTTTATAGCTTAATATTTTCAGATTCTTATTAACTAATTGTACATTTTAGTCCGTTAGAAAATAGTGAAACAGACATTGCTTATTAACTAGATAATTAATTTTTTGCTCATGGCTTGTGTCAAGCTGCAGCGGGATGGTAACTAGAATTTAAACAAACACACAAAACAGCATATACAATTTAATTTTGTTAAACAAAACAAGCTCTTAATGCAGTATGTGACCTGATGTGCTATATTTATAAAGACTGACTTCAAAAGTTACATGTTTTTCCCCATTCTCTTTTATATAGAAAAGCAGTCTTTAACGCAAAGTTTTTGATAGAGGCCCATGTGTTGAGCATGTCCATTTATTTAACTGTTTTAAGAATTATAATAAATTAGGGCCTTAATGTATTTTTAATTAAATTCAAATTTCAGTTTAACACATTTATTTTTTAAAAGGAAAAAAACTTCAGAATTTAAACAATCAGAAAATCTAATTTCAATTTTTAAAAAAAATCTGAATTTTTTAAAATCAATGATTTTTTCCCACCCTGCTCTAAACACTCTTTCAGCAGAATGTTGGTGGACATTTTCTCAGCACTCACAAGGGAAGGGGGTTTGGATCATTCGCAGAGTTCTTCTTCCCGGGGTTGTTTTTTTTGTTTTGTTTTCTAACTTGTAAGCGGCCTGATTAAAAAACCTAATTCTTTTCCCATTACCTTGAGTTCAGTCTCACCTTGTAATAACCCTCATTCCAATTCTGTAGTCTGCCAGCAAAACCAGGGAAGCCGAAGCAAAGTACTGACATGTCTAACACAAGGAGGGGAAACACATCGTCGAGCTGAGCCACATGATCAAGGACAAAGGCTGGGACTGACCCTGCCCCATAAACCCCACTGCAGCGAGGGGCAAGGCTTGCACCACCGTTCCCATGGAAACCAGCAGCAAGGCGGGGTCTTGCAGGATCAGTTCTATGGCCTAACTGAGGAGGGGGCTCTCTGACACCGTTTCTATGGAGACCCAACCCAAACCTGGTCCCCATCCAGCAGAGGTGGGGCTTTGCCTCAAGGTTGCTATGGAGACCCCACCACCACCACTCCACTGCCATGAAGGGGCGGGATCTTGCTGCACTGTTTCCATAGAGATGAGCACCGCCTCCTAACTTTGCATGGGGACATTACTGAACATTAACTAATGTGTGTTCTTAGGGGGGGGAGGGGGGAGGACAGGTAATGCCCACCATTGGGGAGGGAGGGGCGGTGCTGCACTGTGCTATGATTGGCTGGGGGGTACTGCCCCAGGGGGGCAGGAGAGGGGAGGGGGCATCCCCAGCAGATGCTGTGTTGTGTGTCCAGGGGGCTGTGTACAAAGCAGGGGGGGCTGTATAGTACTGAGTGTGAATCCGTCGTGTGTAAATAAAACAGCTTCAACTGTCAAAAAACAAACAAAAACAAACAAAAACAAAACACAAAAAGACTAGAAAAGGACCATCCTAAGCTTTAGAGAAAGCGAACCAAGGTAGGTGAACGCACAACATAATGTGAAAGAATCTAATATTAATAACGCAAAGTAAGGCACATCAGAGGGAAAAAAATCAAACTACTCACACACCATCCAGGGTTCTAACCTATCAACCAACTCAGGAAAGGAACCTGAGCATCAAGGAAGACCTGAGCTCAAAACCCCCCAAGATACTAGCATGTATAAGGAGTGGGATTGCGTATAACAAAGATCACGTTGTAATGCCTTTACATAAGTCAATGGTGAGGCCTCGTCTGGATACTGTGTGCAGTATGGGTCATCCCATCTCAGAAAGGATATTGCAGAGCTGAAGGGAGTTCAGAGAAGAGCAAAAAAAACGTTCAAAGGCCTGGAAAATCTCTCCTATGAAGAGTGGCTGTTACCTCCGAAAGGAGACTAGTAAGAGGGGACGTGATAAAAGCACGTAGAACGAGTAGTCTGGAGGAGCAGTTATCAACCAGGGATCTAAGGCCCCCAGGGATCCACAAGCACGTTTCAGGGGATCCACCAAGCAGCGCCGGCATTACACACACTGGGGCCCAGGGCAGAAAGCCAAAGCCACATCACCCTGAGCCCCGCCACCTGGGGCTGAAGCCAAAGCCTGAGCAGCTTAGCTTCACGGGGCTCCCTATGGCATGGGGCCCTGGGCAACTGCCCTGCTTGCTATCCCCTAATTCCAGCTCTGGCTTTTATATGCACAGAAACAGTTGTTGTGGCACACGTGGGCCATGGAGTTTTTATAGCATGTTGGAGGGGCCCCAGAGAGAAAAAGGTTGAGAATTCGTGGTCTAGCGGGTAGACCAAGAGCTGATGATCTCCATCTCAAACATAAGAATAAGGGGACATTCAACAAATTTTTTAAAAAGGTGGGAAATTCAAAACCCATAAAATCTCATTGTACAGGATAGGGCCAAGAACTTAGCAAGGTTCAAAAGGGAGTGGACAGTCATACGCATAACACAAGTATCCAGAGTAATAAGAGTTAAAGCTTCCACATTTTGGAAGAGATTAAAACACACACCGAAATGGATCTGTAACTATTAGGGATTAGGACAAGACCCAATGTGGGGAGCAAGTTATCCTACACCTGTCTCATGGGAAGTTTCTTGCTCCTTCCTCTGAAGCATCTGATACTAGCCACTGTCACAGATACATACTGGACTAGATGACCTCGGATCTCATGCAGTCTGGCAACTCCTACATTCCTAAAAAGGTGACCTCATCAGGCCTTACATGTCATAAATCAGAGATGGGAAAAAACCACTATTTTTTGCAAGCCACTTTTGGGTTCACTAATACAGAAAAACATGTTTCACAAGTTTCTGCAGCTCCACTGTGTTCAGAGACAGGATTGTGTAACATAATCCAGTTTCCTGCTTTCATGAAAAGCATGTAGCATCATGACCTATAACCGCTCACATGATCTTCTCAGTGAATGGAGTTTGAGCGGAACCAGAAATGTGGTTACTCTAATCCACTAGGAATTCTACACTGCAGCATTCACAGGCTGAGAAACAGGATACTGCTCGGCACGGCTTTGCTCTAGCTGGCATCACTCTTCTGTACGTGACTTTCGATTAAAAGTTGTCAGGAAATAAAGACAGAACAGCTTCGCCTGTGTGGAAGATTGATCCCCAAGAACAGAACCCTGTGAATGTATCAGTACTCTTCCACACACATCACACAAATGGAAAAGATCAAAGACAGAGAATAACCCTATGTATATCCCAAATGCTCTGAGTAAGGATCCTGCTGGACTTGCCAAGTGGAGCCAATGTAAACAGGGAGAAGCCAGTCACTCAGACCCGCTCCAACAAGGATAAACCGTAAAGATTACCCTCAATCCCATCCAACAGGGTTTTCCATACCGCTTACATACATGGCGACAGGCACGGTACAAGAACCTGAACACTTTGTAAGAAGTTTTTGAGATATTTGTAGCTATGCTGTACAACCGGTTGGCCTCAATTTTCCACAGCAGGACACAGGGAGAGACCTAATGATCCATACGCATGGTAAGAGATGTGGTTCCCAAAGAATCCTCTCGGAACCTCCCCCATGCCCTCAGGCTGTCCCCGCGCACGTTGTGCAGATGGGCTGGGGGGTGGGCTTGTGGCAACAGAGGGAGTAGGTTTGAAAGGCTCTGTGGAAGTAAGCCCAGCTCTGGTAGAGGAGTCTCTGCAGCAGGACTTCGGGGTCTGGAACTCCCAGCCAGAAGAGAGAAGACTGCGCCCAAGCCTGACTGTTTAGGACAAAAGCTGAAGCCATCTTTCAGGATAACTCGCCATTCCCAAGAATGGTGTTTGGCAAAGCAGGCACTAAGATACCATGGTGAGCAGATATCAGACAGTCTCAGAACTTGGACACTGCACCCCCACTGAAACGCCCACTATTGACAAGGTAAAGGGCTTACAACGAGCATGTCTGCAAATGAATCAAACTCTAACACTTGCATTCCAATATGATTAGCTCTTTCCACAATCTCCAGACACCCACATCCAGTCTCCCTGGGCAGGAGCATCACAGAAAGGCTGCTGCCCAGGAACACTTTAGGCAAGCAAAATCTATTCTCCTCCAAGTCATTTAGTCTTGATATTAATTGGAATTTGAGTCTGACAAAGCAGTTCCCATTGATCACTCAAGTTGTTGAGCACGTGTACATGGATCATTTGGACTGATTCAGAAGATAAACTCTAGCTATGAATCCAGAAGAGCAGCTTCAGATTCCACACCCGGAGCCTATCCCCATCCTGTGCTCATGTCAGCTGATCAAGTCAGGGAAAGCTTCTCTTCCATCTTCCAGGAGAAGGCTTAAAACCTGTGAAACTGTGACATTCCTGCTAATCCCAGTGTGTGACATACTTTTCATTCTTTCCACACCAACAGCTGTGATAGAACACTGCAAGGAGCTCAAGGCAGGAGCTAGCTCTCCACTGGCATGTCAAAAATATTGGGAATTGTGAAGCAGCCTGCACAACTTCACAAGGAGCTTGGTAATTCTCACAGGACTGGTCTTTACTCACCCCAGGGTTGAGAGCTAAAGTCGAACATCTACCAACCAGGGGCAGTGCTCTGCAGAAGGGGCGGCACTACAAGGCTCAGATGAGTTTCCAGAAAGCCTGGAAAGCTTCAGCAAACCTCAGAAAGTTTGACTTGTTTTTTGTTACGGTTGTGGGAAAGGAAAGCATGCCGGAGCTCAGTGACCCAGCACTGTTCATTATGCAGTGTATCACAGCCAGAAACTCAGAGGGCAGCAGCTAGACAATTTATAGTAACAGTGAAGCCACAAGACAGGGAGGAGAAGCCAGAATCTAGGTACACAAGCACTTTGAGTCAAACATGACCACAGCCCCATGAATAATGTGATTATTGGCTGCAAAAATAGCCACATCGCTCCTCTTTTAAATACATGCTGCCTAATTAAACTACAGCAACTATGCGTCTAGTTCTGTAAAAGAGTTTCTAGTCCTTTTGGTTGGGGAAAACAAGCCTTGAAGTAAACCAGATTTAAACTCACGTTATAGCTGCGTGGGTCTGCAGACAGCCTAGAACTGCTATGACAAAGGGCACGTGTTAGGCCTGGCTAGAGCATTTTAGGATAAACATCAACCTAATACATTTATCCATTGCTAAGTGCAGTGATGGGGCAAGGGCTAGTTACTGGAAAGAGAGCAGGGTGAGGACTGAGGAACAAACCTTCCCCTCCCCAGCACATTTAAAGTCACATCCACCTTTGTCGGAAAGGGAAACATACATTGTAGTGCTGAGACACAGCAGCAAGAAAAAAACCTCAAATACCTACTGTATTCCACACCACCCCAAACAGATGCCTACCTCCCTCCCTTCTGGACACCCAAAGCCACCACCCATTGACCCTCTTCGTAAGACAGCAGAGGGCTCTCAAAGCACCCAGCTTCTCCCTTCCCCAAACAGTTTCTGCAATTACTGAAAATTTGTATGTGGAGCAAAATACATTTGTTATGTTACGTTCGCACCAGGGATGCTGTACTGAACTGGCAGTAGGGCCATGGTTCCTGGCCTTCCACTGCGAAGCTTAGATTGACTGGGCTGTGGAGGACACAGGACCGTCAACATGATTTAATGCAGAAATAAACGGTTGTTCACTCCCTGATGAGGCCTCAACCAAAACTGCCAGACTACCCACCAGCAGCAGACTGCTCTACTGCCTTATGCAGCGAGCATCTATGACTAAAGATCCCAGGACTACAGCAAACCCATGTGCAAGCAGGGCTCGTTAAGAAATAGCCCTGTTAGAGGTATGGCTGGGACTGTTGGAAACCAAAGGCAACTCCCATCTTTTCACAAGCTGTGTATTTATACCTCCCTACTGTATTTTCCACTCCATGCATCTGCTGAAGTGGATTTTAGCCCACAAAAGCTTATGCCCAAATACATTTGTTAGTCTCTAAGGTGCCACCAGGACTCCTTGTTTCTTTTACTGATACAGACTAATACGGCTACCACTCTGAAACCAGAAGGCAAAGAGATGCTCCCAAGTATCACTGAATTTCAATGGGAACTGAAAGCCTCATGCCCCACTCAAAGGATCCCCAGGGCAATAGTTAATTGATGGCGTGGGGAGAGAGGATACCTGACCAATGTAGTTATCTGAAGGGTGTAACCACGGAAGATGGAGAGAGGCTGCAACTGGTGATCTGCTCCCAGCAGATCCTGAGTGGCTTGTGACAGTTATTTGGAACACCTGATGGGTGCATTCTGAGGCCTCATCTGTGCTGCCCTCTCAGGGATTCAAGTATCCCCCGTGTCCCACTAGCCCCACTGTCCCAGTCCACCTCAGCTGGACTACTGCCCCCACCCTCCAGTGGGGAAACCTCCAGCTGCAAGAAGGGTGTGGAGACAGTTCCGGCAGCATCTGCAAGAACAAGCCAGACATATGCAGCACGCATGCACCTACTGTCTCCAACACAGCTGGGACACACCTGCTCTTCTTGGAGGACACAGGTACAATGCCAATGTTGGCTCCAGACCTTGCGCCATGGAATAGTGGGCTGAGGTGTTTAATAGCAGAGATGAGGACCAACAGCTGTATGCATTCACAATGAGGAAGCAAACCCACCTGGCCCCACTATTAGAGCAGACCATGACAAGGAGAGCTCCCCTCCCCAGAGAAGAGTGGAGATTGCTCTTGGAAGCTGGCTACACCAGCTATCTCAGTGGCTCTCAAATTTTTGTACTGGTGACCCCTTTCACATAGCAAGCCTCTGAGTCCAACCTCCCTTATAAATTAAGAACACATTTTTATATATTTAACACTGTCATAAATGCTGGAGGCAAAGCAGAGTTTGGGGTGGAGGCTGACAGCTCATGACCCCCCCCACGTAATAACCTCACAACCCCCTGAGGGGTTCCAACCCCTTGTTTGAGAACCCCTGAGCTACCGGACACTCAACTCCTTGGCACAGTCAGTATACCCCAGCAAACATTACTGTTGGAGTCATGCAAGGCAGTACACGTACTGCTGAAGGGGTGTGATATCAAGGTGGCCACTATGCCAGAGCCCCTGCTGGAAGCCATGAGCCTCAACCCCACCCAGCAGTTTAACAACATATCAGAGATTCTAAACTTTCATGTGTAGGCACAGGACGACAATTCCCATTGTACATTGATGGGTTTGCTGTTAGCATGATGTGTGTGGACACTACCCATATCACACAGCAACTCCAATGTATAAGCAGCAGATGGAGATAGCAGGAGCATTCATGAGACAAAGCAGGATGAGAGAGCTCCTGACCTGCCGTGGCAGTCCCACAACTAATGCAACAATCCCAGATGCCTGTATCACGTTACACAACAGGCAGAAGAGTTCAGTATCAAGGCAGCCGGACAGGCATTAATCAGCGCAGGCAAAGTTACCCGTGCAGCTGCTAGCAGACAGCATGTGTCAGAACACACTGCTAAACTCCTGAGGGACTGAAGCACACATAAGCTACGTGAATAACTTTAGTAGAGTTTATTCTATGGGGGAGATGCAACTGGGTTTTTGTAAGCATTAAATGTTCTTTATTATTTGTAGGGGAAAGTTCATAGAGGTGCTGTACTTTTCACAGATGGGGGCTTTATATTCCAGTACAAGGGAGTTGACAGAGGATTGAAGCGGAGGTGTCATGGCAGTCAACAGTAATTGTGATGTGTAACGTGTACAAGATTTGTTTTCAAAAATGTTTATTACCCAAAGACAAGCTCACAGACTGCCTCACTATCAAAAAAAAAACAATCTAACATGCATGAGAGCGAGAGCAAGAGCACTTCTTCCAAAGGTGGTTTGTTTTCAGACATTTTTCTTTCCCCTCCTCCTGCAGAAGAGGTTGTGAGGATGTTTTAGAAGAGCAGAACAATAGCTATTATCCTAATTCAGGGGTTCTCAAACTGGGGGTTGGTACCCCTCAAGGGGGGTCACAAGGTTATTAGATAGGGGGTTACGAGCTGTCAGCCTCCACTCCAAACAGTGCTCTGCCTCTAACATTTATAATGATGTTAAATGTATATAAAAAAGTGTTTTTAATTTGGGAGGGGGCAAGGGGGGGGGGTCACACTCAGAGGTTTGCTGTGTGAAAGGGGCCACCCGTACAGAAAGTTGAGAACCACTGTCCTAATACTCAGCACTTGGGCAGGTGGTTCTTTGGCCAGCCTCAAGGGCAAAGCAGCAGGTTCTCATTTTGTTAAAGAACTCCCATTGGGCGCATCTGTCCTTGCTGGGCATCTTCCTCATGTCCATATGCATCACAGCCTTGTCCTCCTGCCTGCACTAGCCCTGACGTTCCAGGAGTTTTCCAGACTTTGGGTCCTGCTAGTCAGCAGTGGCCCTCCTCTTGCAGGCCTGAGACTGGAGCACTCAATGCAACTATTAAGCAGTGAGATTTTCCTCTTCCTGCAGCTCATATTTTTAAGTGGTTCCAAAACTGGATTGCCATCACCTCCGCTCTGTACCTGCACTGGGATGTCCAGGCTGCAGGACTACAACTTAAAACAAGAGAAGTTGGTCACAGCCACATCCCATCAATCCCATGGAATACCAGGGAATATGATCAAAGCAATTTCAGTTCAGCACTGCCTGCCCCTGCTTACTTAGAATCCCTTATCCTTCACACCTACTTAGGGGAGAGTGGAGTGTTAGTTTAGTAAAGAAGGAGGCAATTAAGGGGAAGGGTGGGGAACAGGGTGGTCACTTCATTAAACACAGACACATTGCACCATGATCCCTAGGTGCACCTTGGAGGCAGATGGCCCAATAAGTACACCAGGTAGCAGCAATGTTTTGCCCCTAGTGCTCACTGTAATTTTCTGATGTGGAGGTTTGTTTCTTCCATGGCTTCTGGTCATCTTAACCAGAAGTCTGACCACATGACACAGCTCAGACAGGTGCCCTGTGAAAGAGTCTGGCACTTCTACTCTAACTGCTAAGAGCAACCCAAGAACCAGGAGCAGGGAATGTAGCGGGGGGAGAGGCTCTGCAACCCTGCTTGTGCCACGCAGCAGGAACAGCAGAACAGGGACAAGTGGGTACTTTGGCCCTATTATAAACACCAGGGGCAACATGCATCAGAATGTGCCCAGATCGTGCAGGTCCCTGGCAGAAAAGTCCCAGCTGCACAATAAAAAGCTGCAGGCCTGCAGCAGAACTGTTTTGTCCCCCAAGTTCCTTCTCAAGCCTAAGTACCTCAGCTGCCATCTCAGGATTCTAGGTCCCCCCAAAGAGATCCCAACACTCAACCCTCTCCCAGTCCCCATCTCCTCATGCCTTGGTGTACAGAGACTCCCTGAGCAGTGTCCTCACGCTGAAGCCAGAAGGAAGATTGTGATAAGAAGGGAATGGCATTGACATTTACATTTAGACTTCCGTAAGGATTTCGCTTGGTGCTGCATGACATTGTTTTTTGTACTGGGTTAAAAACAATCTCTGTCATGAATCTGAGTTCAGTGGCCTAAGAACAGGCTGTAATCATGAACAGGAAGTCATAAAGCAGGTGTGTTTCTATAGGGACCCAGGAGATCAGTTCTTGGCCTTACACTGTTTTAACATTTTTTAATTCCAGGTCCCTAAAATCATTAGTGATAGTTTGCAGATGACAGAGTAGGTGAATAGTAAACAACAGGACAGACACAGAGCAAGCTGGACCTCTTGGTAAGCTGGGTGCAAAAAAAATTATGCATTTTAAAAACAGCCATGTGTAAAGTAACATCTAGGAACCAAGAATGCAGGCCACACTTTCCGGCTGACAGACTATCCTGGGAAGCAGTGATCCTGAAAAAAGACCAGGGGTGAGGGTGGATAATCAGCTGAACATGAGATCTTAGTGCAACACAGTGGCCAAAAGGATTGGCATAGCAGGCTCAGAAGAGGCTTCAGTCCCAGATCTGGTACAGCTCATTGTACAATGAGCAAGTTTCCCACTGTGAGCTAGATTGGACCCTTAAGACCATTTGCCTTTTAACAGCAGCACTGCCTGCTGCTCCTGGCAATTCCCATGTCTGCTAGCTGTTCAGTTCTCTGGCCATACACTGCGGCAGTGGTTCTAATTCAGGACCCATTTCTAAACCTTGCTGGCCTGTTGCAGCCCAGAGATCCCCAGACCCAAAGCTCCACCCCACAGCGGCCTGTATGGGGGCTCAGAGCTAGGATTCCAGACATGGGCCATCTGGGGAACACTTTCCACCAGCAACTGGAGGGAAGGGCAATGAGCCAAGACACCCCCAAAGAAAAATGCCACCCCCAGCATATGGGGCAGAGGAGTTTGTGGATGCAGTGAGCCAACGGCTCCTAAAAAAACACAGTCCATGGGATGCAGGGGTGGTGAGTTCTGTGGGTAAAGTGGGGGCTGGCGGAAAGAGTTGGAGAAAAGGGGCTGGGGATATCGTGGAGAAAGATCTAGGGGGATGCCAGGATGGGTGTTATGCCAGAGGGGGCATTACATTGCAGGCTCAGGCTGGGGGCAGGACAGGATGTAGAGAAGATGGGTGTCATACAGGGTCACAGAGCCACTCAGGTTTGTCCTGGCCCTGCTAATGGGGGGCAGGGAAACAGGCCAGGCCAAACTTGAGTGAGTGGTTCTGCAACCAATGCAAGGGAGGCTGTGCCAAACCTGGGCTGCACTGCAACCCATGCACCAAACTATGACACCCAGAGCAGGGAGCTAAGCCCAACCAGCCCCTGTGACCCTTTGACACTTCTGCCACCCAATTTTGGGTTGAGACCCACAGGCTGAGGACTCTGCACCAAAGTACTGCATATGGCTGAACTCAGTTAGCCCTCAACATTGTCCTCCTCCAAGATGAAAACGAGAGTCTGACCCGAGCCAGCAGGCAATGCACTCCAAGGACAAACCTGCAATACCCTCAGTGGGGTCTTGTCACAAACCAAGATGTTTGCTGCTGTGAAGCTAGCAACTGAGCTCCAACGCATGTGGTGTTATCGGGGTCTTCTGGCCAAGCTGACCCTTTAGGTCAACAGAGTTTGGAAAGGAACAAGGGCCCTGCAGGATGGCTATTTGCACCTCTGGGTCAATTAGCAGTGAGCTCCAAGCACACAGGCACTGGCACAGTGAAGGACCACAAGGCATTCATCCTTGCTCACAGCAAGCCTAAAGTAAAAGGTGGCTGTAACACCGGTCACCGCAGAGAGAACTTGTATAGATGCAACAGGCCTGCTCCAAGACCACAGAGCAGAGCATGTTATTCAGGCCTTGTCTACATGGAAGAACTCAGCCGGACATCTGGTAGGCACTTCTGAACTTGTGACCCCACGCTGATGTGTAAGATGTTTCAGAAGTCAGGGGAAGCTGGGCATTAATTCCCTCTGGCAGTTCTGAAAATCTCACCCATGGACTCCGTCCAGTAAAGCATCTCAATCCCAAGCACAGGTGCCTATCGCCCCTCACAATATACTTACCCTGTTTGAAATGCAGTCCTCTCGGGAGCGGAAGGCAGCCGCCACCTGGCACACAGTACAAGAAATAAGCAGAAAAAGAGAAAGTTGAGAAAAAACCTGGAGATTTCTCTGGGCTTTGGGTAGGAACAAGTTTGTTTGCACATCCAATGCCAAGCGCTACCAAAGGAAGAGCAACAGACATAGCAAAATGCAGTAAGGCTGGAACAAACACCCAGCCTTGTGCAACAAAGTCCAAATGCAGAGTGAAGTGCCTAGGCCCAGGCTAAGTGAGGAAACATCTCTGCTGTGAGAGTCATGCCATTGTCCAGGGAATGGGATTCTAATGGCCTGAACTTGAAGACTGGGTGTTCCAACAGCTCTGCTCTAGGAATGATCTGGGGACAGGTCTCCAGCCTGTGTTAGACAGATCTGACAGGATGATCACAATGGTCCCTTCTGACCTTGGAATCTACAAACTTCTGAAACAGTTGTCATAGCCCAAGTTCAGTTACCATCTGCCAAGGACGGCAGCTTGTCTGAAAGCATTCATTAACAGGAGAAGTGGGACCTGATCCTCACCGAGGCCTTCAGGTGCAACCAGAGCAAATAGCTTTGCATTTTCTGTTTTATCCTCATTTCATTCAGGGACCTTTGCCAATGTGGAGAAAGATGCATTTATGATTTGATCGGTAACGTACACACCTACAGCCTAAGCCCCTGAACACATCTGCATCAAAATGTGAAGTCCAATACAGACGCACCATCCTCCCCCCACTCCCTACCACCCCCAAAAGGCAAATAAGACCATTGCTGCTCAAGAAGGCCTCAGGGCCATGAGCAGCTCTCTGAAGACACCACTAAGACTGTCTTAGAGCAGTAGCTCCCAACCTGTGGTCCATGGATTAGTAACCCCTAGAGTCCTGCCTGAGGGTCAGCAAGAGAAAACACTGAGGATGAGCAGTTGGGAGCGGGATATGGATTAGAAGTGGCTCACAAGGGCTCATTTATGGAGAGGTCTGTTAAAGTAGCTGGGTAACCACTGTTTAGAGTAAATCCTTGTGCAGCACTTTAAAGTCAAGGGACAGCATTCACTCGTCCTGCTGTCTCACCTGGTGAGACCAGTGAATTATTCAGAGCTGCACAGACCAAGTCACTTACTGAATCCATGAGACAAGAGAAACATGCTGTGAAGAGTGGGTCTGCAGCTTGCCAGCTCATCTGCAGCCCGTGGAGAAGCGTACCCACTTCACCATAAGTGCTCTCCAAACTTTGGAGACTACAATACAGTGGAAGTGGAAGCAGACCTCACATTCACAGCTGTCAAACAGCCTCGCAAGGAGAGCCATCAGCAGTGAGTTTGGGCAACCTTCAATCAGTGGCGTTGCCAGGTGGAGGGAAGAGGGGGAGTGGAAAAAAGGCACCACCTGCTGAGGCGCTTTTACTGACGGGGCAGCACTCCAGGTCTTTGGTGGCACCTCGACAGCAGGATCTTCACTCGCTCTGCAGGTCTTCGGCAGCATTTCAGCAATGAAGCTTCAGTGCCACTGAAGACATCCAAAGCGAGTGAGGGTCCCACTGCTGAGGCGCCGCTGAAGACACGGAGCGCTTGAGCTCAGTGGGGGAGCAGCCGCTCCCACCTAGCTACACTACTGCCTTCGCTCTTACTCAGGAGAGCAATTCTCAGCAGGTGAGGGTAAGCTCTCAAGACGAAAGCAAGGAGTAAAAAACGCAGTTCTAAAGATTCAGCCAGAGAGCCAACAACAAGACAAACCAGTAGGTCAGCCCAGAGGAATTAAAGCTCTCGCCTACAACAAATCACGTCAGAGCTATGGAAGCAGTTTAATCTTTCACTGCAGCAGAAAGGGAGATTGGAAAGGCTTGATTGATCCCACAATAGTGAAGATCAGAGATTTATCTGCTTAAATAATTGTCCCAACCCTGAAAGGCTGTAAATATTTCTGTAGATCAAGAGCACAGGCAGCATGGCAGAAGGAGAGTGTTGTAAAACATGAGACTCTTGCCCTAAAGACGACATCTGAAAAAAAGCCATGTATCAAAGACCTCTGCAGCGTACAGAAGTCACAAATAGACAGTTGTCTTCTGCAACCACCACCATTCTCTCTTCTCCTCCAAACATCTTTCCACCACTAATTTCCTCTCTGGAAATTAATTGGTCACTTTATATGAAGCCTACATTTACAGTTAAGGCTTAATAAATTATTAATATTTAAAGAAATGGTTAGAGATTAAGAGTCCAACACATTCTCTAATATACTAAGATCTAAACCTGTTTATAAAAGGTCAATAAGTGACAATCTAAACTTTTTAAATGTACCCTTCATATAAGTCGACACTGCTATGAAACCCAATCAGAGGACATTAAACATACACTGCCGCCAAGAAGAGCGCTCTTCTCTGGGACAAGGCTCTCCTTTCCACCAATCTTCTACTCTCATGGTCTCATTTCTTTACCTAATTTGTGGCCCGATCCCCAAAACCCTGGCCATCCAAGACCTACTGCAGCAAGGTCTGGATGCTGATGGGTCAGGCCTCTAGGTTGTAAACTCCTAAATGCAGGCACAGAGTCATCTTCAGTATCAGCAAAACAGTAGCAAATGGCTGCCTGAAATCCAACAGCATTTATGTGCTTAATGTGAAAATATAGCTGCGTATCTGCATCTTTAGGTGCCTAACCACCTTTGAAAACCTAGCCCTTAGTCTCAAGAGACAAGGCCCTTGGTTATATTTGAAGTGTTGCTTACCAGTCTGTATTCCCTACACTCAAGATGTTTAGCTGAAAAAGATCACACGAAAAGTTCTAATATTTTCTGCTTTAGTCTATAGTGCCAAAAAATGCAGTAAGAGGTGGGGAGTGTTAAGATTTCAAAAGCCAGAGCTCCCGCAGTAGCTTAACTGAACCCCAGCGCGTATCTAGTAAATGCGTACATTACTGGGCATAGTAAGAAAGGTAGCAGAGAAGGGTATATCACCTTTCAATGGCTGGAAGACAAATTCAGACTGGAAAGACAAGAGTTTTAAGAGTAATTAACCACGGAAACAATTCCCCAAGGGTGGTGGTGGATTCTCCACCACTGACCATTTTTAAATCCAGACGGGCCGAGTTTTAACAGCTCTGCTCTAGGAATGATTCGGAGGTAGGGCTCCGGCCTGTGTTACACAGGGAGATCACAGTGGACCCTTCTGGCTTGGGAACCCACAAATCTCAGATTACACTTTACGCACATGTAGTTCATTAACACCTAGAGGCTGAAATGAGGATCAGGACCCCAGTGTACCATGTAAGCTCAGGAAAGCCTAGTCAGTGGCTGTGGGAACCCTGGGATGGATTTTCCTAACTTTTCAGTTTTTCCAACTATGAAAATCCAGTGGTTTGCATTTGTCCAACTAGATTTTAACTCACCATTCTGCCACTACAGAAGCTGCCAACAGAGGGCACTAAGCACTTAAAGGGTTAAACATATGCACTAAACTGCCTTAGCTGGGAAGCATTTCCTTCGAGCCCCACTCGACGGGAGCTGCTGAATCAGAGTACAGCTGCCCGTGTGCTTTGGGGCGCTATTGGGTTCCCAACCCTGTTAGTTCTCATTGGCCTGTGAAGTTCTCTGAGGAAGCATGAAACCACTTGGGGTTAGGAGAGCCGAGTACATGGGGTGCACTAAACGGAGGGTGGTCATGGTCCTTACTGAGCTGGTCAGAGTTTGTAAAACCAGAACCAAGCCAGCTTAACAGCTGAGCCAGTTAAACACCAACATTTACAGACATTGTCTAAGCATGCAACCAGCTCAGCTATAAGCTACTTTGCTCCTCCGAGCAGAAGCCTTAACACTTCCTTTTCTTCAAAAAGCTTGGAAATCCCTCCCCAGACTCACTTAGTTCAGACTGTTCAAGCGACTGCTTGATTGCTTGGGTATCAAGTATCTATGAGAGTCCCTATTAAAAACCAAAGCACTGAAGCACAGAAATGCTCTATTAAAGTCACATATACAACTCAACAGTACATTCAGTTTCCAGTACTGTTACAATTACCTTACAGACATCCTGGAAAGACCTAACTGAACTGTAATACCTATTTATAAACTCATATCTAGGAGTACATCCAACCATATAAAGTACATGAGTAATGATCTCAAAAGCTGGAGTATGTATGGTCATCTTGAACAAATATTAACATTCACTTTAAGCATCTCATGTTGACAACCTATAAAAAAAGGTTTATTTATAGATAAGGTAATTTATATAAATGTTAACTGGATGTTTTCAGAGTTAATACTTAAGTTTGGGATTTTTTAATGGTAATGCTGGTTATGCAGTAAATATTGCCTTTACACATATCTCTTGAGCAACTTCAAGATTTTATCTGGGCATATTAATGTGTGTTCATACAACCCATGGCTCTTAGAGGTGTGAAAGATTTTAGATGTTTTATGTTAGGATCTCAGTTATAAGACCACAATCCTGGATTAGTGTGCTAATTAAAAACCCTCAAGCCTGCAGTGTACAGATCCCCTAGCGTATAGGGAAACATGGAGACTGGACAGGTGAACACTGCTGACTTACAACGCACCAGTGCGACTACAGCGTGCGGTGAAGCAGCTACCCCAAATGGCTTCCAGTTTATTCTGCTATACTAAAAATATCGTTATACCAACTAGCTCTGGCTAATTGGTAACTGAACCAAAGGAGTGGGCAAAACAGCTAAATTATTCTACAAACACAGAAAGTTGCATTCTGCAGATGTACAATTACAGCTGTTCATAGCTATTCTAGCTGCCTGCAGCAGCTTATTGGGGATTTTCGTTTTAGGCCTCAAAAGTCCAACTGACAGCAGATGATCCACCAAGGGAAAGGGGGGCGAGAGCGAGAACTAGAACATATTACCGAGACACTAGAAATGCACCATATGGTATAATGGAGGCAGCGTGCTAAGGAAACTCCTGCTTGTTGTGTATTTACGGATTAGATACGTAATAGGAATCCCAGGCTTCCTTAATGAGCATAAGGGACGGTCATCGCTAAGAAGAGACTGAACATGGTGATGACTCCATATCAACACTAAACACAATAGCTGTGTACAATTAGTTTGTTTAAAGGCAGCCGTACTACTCCTTCCCTGAGACACCACCTCTGTGATGCTCACAGTGACCCAATAATTATGGAAAAACCAGCTTGCTGAACCATCAAGTTGCACATATGCTTACACAGTAATTACATGATTTTATTGATGTCCCTCCCTACTCGGTTACACAGCTTGTTGTTACATGTCTAGAATTAGACTGTAAGGCCTTCAGGGCAGGGACCATTTCCCATCCGCATCCTTGGGGCTGTCTACACAGGGACAGACAGGAAAGTTAAGTGAATTAACTAAAGGTGTGGAGTAAAAGCTCATTAACCTCTGTATGCATGCTTTCATTCAGGGAATTAAGTTAGAGTGAGCTCAAGTCCTTTTATGTCTGACTGAAAGGTCCACACAGAGATTTAAGTGATTTAACTTCACACTTTTAGTTAATTCATCCGTACTTTCCTGATCATCCCCATGTAGATAAACCCTTGAGAACTAAACAAATTACCAGCAGCTAAAATACTCAGGATAATCTATTTCCTGCTTTCAACCAGCAAATCAGCCATCCTAGGACCACCGTTACTGAAAAAACAAAGACCACACACTCCACCTTATTCACCCTGCTAGGCCACTCACCCGTCTGTAGGTAGGAATCCCAGCCTTCCACAACATGCAAAGGGACAGGCAGCGCTCAGAACATGGGATGACTGCCTATCGGCGCTAACGCTACTATTGCTTACAATTAGTTTGTCTCGAGGCAGCCGCACTACTCCCTCCTCCAGACCTCTCCTGTGATGGATTGCAAAGCAACCTTGGAAAAATCTACTCTCCCACCTACCTGCTTGCCTGGGCTAACTGCCTTTACATACAGATAAACTGAAGAGCAAGGTACCTGGGATTCCATTCATTCTCCTGTTGATCGGGTTTCACCAGCATCTATATCAGGGGAAGCAACCCATGGCACAGGTGCTAAAGGCAGCGCACAAGCTGATTTTCAGTGGCACTCACACTGCCTGGGTCCTGGCTACTGGTCCGGGGGGGGCTCTGCATTTTAATTTAATTTTAAATGAAGCTTCTTAAACATTTAAAAAGCCTTATTGACTTTACATACAACATAGTTTAGTTATATATTATAGGACTTATAGAAAGAGACCTTCTAAAAACGTTAACATGTATCACTGGCACGCGAAACCTTAAATTAGAGTGAAAAAATGAAGACTCAGCACAGCACTTCTGAAAGGTTGCTGACCCCTGATCTATATACACCTCTCCCTCGATATAATGCTGCCCTCGGGAGCCAAAAATGTTACTGCGTTATATCGAACTTGCTTTGATCCACAACAGTGCGCAGCCCCCCAACCCTCCGAGCACTGCTTTACCGTATTATCTCTGAATTCATGTTACATCAGGTTGTGTTATATCGAGGTAGAGGTGTACCTGAGCAAAGATGCACTGTAAATGAAAAGCTTCAGACATTAAAGTGTACATCATAGTGACTCCACGAGAAGGTTAGCACTGGCTTTCCTGCTTCTCACTTTAGCTCTGGACTAGTATTAGGGCCCCAATAAGAATCCTTACAGCAGCCTCGGCACAAAGCATATTTATCCTTCACTTCCACCTCCCTCCCAAACAGGGATTACAAACGGCAAGCTTGCTCCTCAGTTACAACAGACAAGGGTGGCCACCCCAGGCAAGCAGAGACTGGACCAGATAGGATGGGAAAATAGTTGCTTTGCAGAACATTTTGCCAAGTTTAGTTGGTTTAATAAGGATTTCGAGTTCACTACACCATAACAAAGGGTGGCCAAAGAGAACCCACAGAATTGCACAACACTGCGTAGTACACCCAGCTACAACACTTCCCACCCAGGACATCAATGTTCTTTGAAAATTATGAATTAGGTCTCAACACTATGCTAGGTGGATATCCCCATTTTACAGGTGGAGAAAGTGAAGCACAAAGAAGGGATTTCCTCAGGATTATACAGAAAGCTGGTAGCACTGCCAGGACCCGGACCCAGCCCTGTGCTTTAAGCACAAGACCTTCCTTCCTCATTCAGGTCAACCTTCATCTTTAATAGAGGAGCAGTCCATAATCACAGACAATGCACCATCTTGATCCCAAGCAGCTACCTGCAGGTCTCAGAACAGAGGATAGCTGCAATCTGTTCCTTCTGGTAAGTTGCCAGTACAGCCCACACTTAGACAAGACCTGGGCATTCCATGTCAGAAAGCTCCAACTTTTTCCTGTGAGCCAAGTAAACTGCAGCATCTGTGCTCCTAGCAAGTATTCATAAACATATGCTCAACACTGCCACATGGGGACCCCTAGTTTAGAGATGAGGAAACCAAGGCATGGAGAGTGAGGGGCCAGCCCAAGGTGTCACAGTAAATCCAGAGATAGGGGTTCAATTCCCACCTCCACCGGAGGCCCAGTGCGTTGTCTCAACCACACAGCCACCTTTCCCCTCAAATTCAGCCAGGGGGCTAGAGACGTAGGAGACACCTCAGAGAAGAGGGCATATAAGAGGAATGAAACCACACATGCTCCCTGTAGCACTGTTTAGCTGCTTTTCCCAGTACATACAAAGCTAGCACAAGCAAATCAAGTAACAGCAACTAAACAACGCTAGCCACTCCAGAAGACACGTACAAGCAAGCACCGATTTCATCATGTGGGTCTCTGCAGACACAGGAAGACCTCTTGCTGTTTATTCATGGCTGGTTTAGTTTCTCCCAAAACATTTTAAATGTTCCTAACTGAATATGCCCAGGGAATTCTACAGCTAGCAAAGCGCCATGAACTGGTTTGTACCAGCCTTTCCAAAAACTCATAATCATGCTTGCTTTGCTAGCCTGTAAAAGCAGCAGTAATTTTGTGGCAATCCAAAACCTTGAGTGCCCTCATCAATAATGGGAGCATTGTGTGATGCTGCCAAAGCTCCCACAGCCTGGCAGCCAGCAGCAGCTTGTCCTGCTTTACCTATTCTCTGCAGGGAAGGAAGTTAAAACTGAAGTATTTCATCTTTTTTCAGGGAAAATAATTCTAGGGCACCAGACAAGTACGACTGGAAGAGGGCCCAGAGGAGGAAAAGGGGCAGTTAGTTTTAGAATCGGCATCTGACCTGTATTCCCACACAACCCTTTTCTCCCAATGAAGCCAAATACCTACAAAGGCTCAGAGAAGAAAGCCAGTTTTAGTGCAAGCACACATACAAAAGGCAAGAGCCATGGGTTTATCACCATGCATTCGGATTCAGTTTAACTGTATACTCAGACATTTCTGCTCCTAAGAACACTGCTTCTCTCGAGAGCAAGCAGCCATTTTACAAGATCCCTTGAGCCTGTAACCCTTACCATGACAGACACAGTGGCACATGAAATAAACCTCACAGAACACAGTCCCCTTCCCTGAGACAGCACAGCTGTGCCATCTTAGGCCCCTCTCACATCAGCAACAGTCTGCAGCCGAAATTATTAGGGCCTGATCAGCAAAGTAACATCACAAAAGCAATGACCTTTGCATTTAGGCTCTTGGCTAATTCAAGTCACATACTCCTCCCATTTCAAGGCTTTCAGCTCACATTCTGCTTCACAGCTCAGCTCTGTGACAATTAACTGTGAGTCAATCTTGCAAACACCAGATCTCTTCGATTCTCCTTCCTGCCGGGTTGCTAACCCTCTGGGACCGTCCTGGAGTCTCCAAGAATTAAATATTAATCTTTAATTGAAGACTGTCATGTGATGAAATCTCCAGGAATATGTCCAAAATTGGCAACCCTATATCAAAATTCCTCTAGACAATCAGCCTGTGCAGCATAGAAGCTGTAAGCTGAGGAATGGCTAGGCCAAAGTCCATTTTGTTTTTCCTCTTGCTTGCCTGAAGAGGCCAGAATGGTTAGCATACCCCAGGAAAGCCAACTAACCCGGCTAAAAGATAGATTTGAATGAAATGACAGGGCTATCCAACTCTTTCAGTTCTCAGTGATCCTCAGATCTAGAAAGGGATGGGTAGCCCTGCCCGACTCGCCAAAGCCTCAACTGCGCCAGGAGGTCCGTGTCCCACAAAATGGACACTGGCTATACCAGGGCCACTTACGACTGTCTGCAGCCTAAAGCACGTTCCTGCAGCACTATTACAAGGAGAAGTGGACGCTTTGCAGTGCAAAGAGAGAACTGCCTGCTTGCAAAAGAGGTGGTAAAATAAAAAGCAGATCTGAGTCTTGTCAACAAGAACAAACGTGCGCTGCTGCCACCTCCACTTGTGGTGTTCCAATGAAACCCTCACTGTGATGCAAGTGTCTGTGTAAGACACGCAGTTGGCCCACAATCACTGCTTTCTACCAGTCCCACCCACTGGCACACTCAGGTGGCAGTAACATGGGGTTTTGGTTTTTTTACGAGTAGTACTTCTGTTTCTATTTCATAGAGGTTTGTCTTCTCTCTCTCTGGCCTGGCCCTACTTCAGGCGAAGGGACCAGTCACTGGAGCCATTCAATGGGATCAAGTTATTTCACTAAAAAGATTCAAAACAGGGTGAGATCTTCCATGATTAAAACAAGGCACCCCTCCTTCCAGGGAACACAAGTCTCCCGGGGAAGCAAACACACCCTGACCAGCTGACAATTCCCAGGGAGAGGCACCATAGCCCACTCCTTTCAATCAGAGTTCAACTGGATCCCTGTTTTCTTCTGCAAAGAAGATTCTGGGAAGGAACGGGATGTATTTTGGGAGCTGGTGCCTGGGAGCCGTGGGGTGGGAGGAATACGCCCTGCAGGAGGGTGAAGTGAGGTTGCCTTGACTTTGGAACCAGGTGACCTAGAAAGAGCACGGAGCACATCTCAGATACTGTCTGGGGAAAGGCCCTTTGGGAGTGACCGTGGGGAAAACACCTGCCCCCTTCGTGATCATCAGGCTGAGGAAGAAATGAGTTGCTTGATCTTCTCTTTGGCAATCACTTTGCTCAGGAGCAGAGCCTAGTCCTCAAGTCTCAGAGGAAGTGATAACCCAGAACAGAGCTGGAGGCTGGGTTTGGTAAGGGGAAAGGGAGGCTGAGCGCACGTGTGAAACAGAGGCCTTGGGCAGGCTCAAGTGCACACTCTCTTCCCCCCAGAGGCAGGGTTGCGGTGTGACAGTCCTGTTCCCTGCAGAGTGGACACTAGCAGACCAAGGGGGTGGAGATAAGGTCTTCTGGGCACAGGAGGGGTCAGCCCTTGGCAGAGGGGTTCTGCAGAAGACAGGCTTGTCTAGATCCAGGCACAGCATCCAGAGGACGCCGGGGGGGAGGGCAGGAAGACAAGGCTATGGCCAGGTCCACGCAGTGGCAGCGGAGATGGAGAAGAGGTCCCAAGAAGGTATACAGAGGACTGAGATCCCAAAGGTGGGTCCCTGGTAGAACAAGATCATGGGCAGGCGCACCGTGGGGGGGATTTAGGGGTCCCAACAGTGCAGGGGGGCAGTACGTGGTAGAGCGAGGCCTTGGGATGGCCCAGGAACACCATGCAGGGCAGCGGGGTTTGGAGGCATCCCCGAGGCTGTGGAGTGTCCCAGGGGGCTGTAGGGACAGTACCTGGTAGACCAAGGCACACCATGCAGGGGGGTGGGGAGGGGAGCTGTGGGAGTACCAAGGGGGGGCCAGGGGGCGGTACCTGGTAGACCAAGGCCTTGGGAAGGTCCAGGCACACGGTAGGGAGGGCTGTGGGGCGGTGTCCCAGGGAGCTGTGGGGGTCCCGGGGAGGGTACCTGGTAGACCGAGGCCTTGGGCAGGTCCAGGCACACTGTGCGGGGGGGGCGTGTCCCAGGGGGCTGGGGGAGTATCTGGTAGACCAAGGCCATGGGCAGATCCAGGCACACCATGCGGGGGGGGAGGGGGGAGCTGTGGGAGTACTGGGAGCAGGGAGTACCAAGGTGGGGGCCAGGGGGGTGGTATTTGGTAGACCGAGGCCTTGGGCAGGTCCAGACACACAGTGTAGGGGGGGCTGTGGGATTTCCAGGGGGGGCAGTACCTGGTAGACTGAGGCCTTGGGAAGGTCCAGGCACACTGTTGGGGGGGGTCCCGGGGGGCTGTGGGGGATTCCGAGGGAGGGCGGGTGATTCCCGGTGGGGGCCCAAGGGGCTGTGGTGGGTTTCAGGGGGGGCAGTACCTGGTAGACCAAGGCCTTGGACAGGTTCACGCACAACATGCGGGGAGGGCTGTGGGGGTTACCAGGGGGGTAGTACCTGGTAGACCGAGGCCTTGGGGAGGTCCAGGCACATCATGGGGGGGGACACTGAGGCGGGGCCGAGCCTGTAGACCGAGGCTTTGGGCAAAACCAGGGCACACCATGCGGGGGGTGGGTTGTGCGGGGCGGTCCCAGGGCTGTGGGGGGTCCCGGGGGCACACATGGTAGACCAAGGCCGTGGCAGTCCGGCACAGTGGAGGGGGGCTGTGGGGCGGTGCTTCCCAGGGGGCTGATGGGGGGTTCCTGGGGGGTACCTGCGACACCAAGGGCCTTGCGCAGTCCAGGCCACCGTGGGGGGGGGCTGTGGGGGCGGGTCCCAGGGGTACTGTTACACCAAGGCCTTGGGCAGGTCCAGGCTACACCGTGGGGGGGCTGTGGGTGGGTCCCAGGGGGTACCTGGTACACCGAGGCCTATTGGCAGGTTCCAGACACACCATGGGGGGGGTGTGGGGATCCGGGGGGTACTGGTACACCGAGGCCTTGGGGCAGGGTCCAGGCCACACGTGGGTGGGTTGTGGGGTACTGCGTACACCAAGGCCTTGGCGCAGGTCAGCACACCCGTGCGGGGGGGGGGGTTGTGGGGGAGGTACTTGTACACCGAGCCTTAGAACAGGTCCGCACACCGATGCAGGGGGGGTTGTGGGGGGGTACTTGGTACACAAGGCCTTTGGGCAGGTCCAGGCACAACCGTGGGGGGTTGTGGGGGGGTCCCGGGGTACCTGGTACACCGAGGCCTTGGCAGTCCAGGTCAAACGTGCGGGGGGGGTGTGGGGGTCCCGGGCGTACCTGGTACCACAAGCCTTGGCAGGTCCAGGGCACAACGTTGCGGGGGGGGGGCTGATGTGGGGGCGGTCCGGGGGTACCTGGTACAACCGATGGCCTGGGCAGGTCCAGGCACAACGTGCGGGGGGGCTGTGGGGGCGGTCCCGGGCGGTACCTGTAACACCGAGGCCTTGGGCAGGTCCAGCACACCCGTGGGGGGGTTGTGGGGATACTTGGTCACCGAGGCCTTGGCGGTCTCCAGGCACACAGTGCGGGTGCGTTGTGGGGGGGTCCGGGAGGTACCTGGTACACCGAGGCCTTGGGCAGGTCCAGGCACACCCTGGGGGCGTGTGGGGGGGTACCTGGTACACGAGGCCTTGGCAGATCCAGGCACACCGTGCAGGGGGGGTTGTGGGGGCGTACCTGGTACACCGAGGCCTTGGGCGGTCCAAGGCACACCGTGGGTGGGGCTACGGGGTGTGGATGGGTCGCCACGGGCGGTACCTTGGTCCGAGGCCTTGGGCAGGTCCAGCCAACCGGGGTTGTGGGGGTACCTGGAACACCGAGGCCTTGGCAGGTCAGGCACACCGGTGGGGGTCGTGGGGTACCTGGTACACCAGCCTTGGCAAAGTCCAGGCACACCGTGGGGGCGTCCCGGGGGGTACCTGTACCACCGAGGCCTTGGGCGTCCCAGCACACCGTGGGGGGTTGTGGGGGCCGCGGTGGTACTGTACACCGACGCCTCTGGGCAGGGTCCAGGCACACCGTGGGGGGGGGTTGGTGCGGAGGTACTTGTTACACCGAGGCCTTGGGCAGGTTCCAGGGCACACCGTGGCGGGGTTGTGCGGGGTCCGGGGGGGTACCTGGTACACCGAGGCCTTGGGCAGGTCCAGGCACCTGCGGGGGATGTGGGGGCGGTCCCGGGGTACTGCGTACCGATGGCCTTGGGCAGGTCCCAGCACACGTGGGGGTGATGTGGGGGGCGTCTCCGGAGGTACTGTACACCGACCCCTTGGCCGGTCCAGGCACACGGCGGGGGGTTGTGGGGGTACCTGTACACGAGGCCTTGGGCAGTCCAGGCCACCGTGCCGGGGGGGGTTGTGGGGGGGTCCCGGGTGTACCTGGTACACGAGGCCTTGGGCGGCCAGGCACCCAAAAACCCCTGCGGGGGGGGTTGTGGGGGTACCTGGTACACCGAGGCTGGGCAGGTCCAGGCACCCGTGGTGGGGGTTGGGGGTGGTTCCCGCGGGGGTACCACTGGTACACCGAGCCTTGGGCAGGTCCAGCACACCGTGGGGGGGCTGTGGGGGGTCCGGGGGGTACCTGGTACACGAGGCCTTGGGCATCCAGGACACCGTGGGGGGGTTGTGGGGCGTCCCGGGGGGTACCTGGTAACCCGGCCTTGGCAGTCCAGGCACACCGTGCGGGGGTTGTGGGGGGTCCCCGTGCGTGACCTGGACCGAGGCCTTGGGCAGGTCCAAGCACACTACCGTGCAGACAGAGCACGGAGTACAGCCGCTCCTCCAGCCTTCACGCTGCCCGCGGCCGCCGCCGCCCCCGCCACCTTGAGCGTTTCTTGGGCGCGCGTACCGGGTCGGCGGCGGGCTCGCGTGCGGCCGGCGCCCGCCGAGCAGCAGCCCCGGCTCCTATCGGGCCCCGCTGCCGCCGGCCCGCCGCCTCCCCCAGCCCCGCGGAGAGGAGGGGGCCCGTGGAGGAGGAGGCGGCCGGGCCCCACGCCGGGCTCCCGCTCCTCCGCCCGGAACATTGGCGCCGCCCGCCCGCGCGCTCGCCGGCCCAGACTCCGCCGCTCCGTCTTCACCCCGCACCCGCCGCCGGCCCATTCGTTTGTTGCTCCTCCTCGCCCCCCGCCGACGCGACCGCCCAGCCCCCCACGCCCGGCCAATCAGCGCGCTGAGGGCGTTAGACCCGCCGCGCCACCACCTACAACACAAATCGTCGCCCCGCCCCCTAGGGCGGCCCGCCGCCGTCCACTGGCTTTTTTATGACAATTTCACGAACTCGAATGAAGAACAAAACAGCGGGGCGGGAACCAGAATGGGGCGGGGCTAGTGCAGAGGGATCTCTAGGGAGGCGGGGCTAAGAGCGGGAAGAGGCTGGGGAGGGGGAGGAGTTATGGCAGAGAGGGCGGGGGAAGGGAAGAGGCTGGAGGGAGGGGCTAGATGGGGAGGGGGCGGGGCTAGAGAGGGAAGGTGCTGAATAGGCGGGGCTAATAGAGAAGGGAGAGGCTAGAGGGGAAGAGGCGGGGCTAAAGTGAAGGGGCGGAGCTAGAGGAGGTGGAGCGGGAGGGGCTAATGGAGAAGGGAGGGGCTAAAAAGAAGGGGCAGGGCTGGCGAGGGAGACAGGCTGGAGTGCAGCTGGAGATGAGCGCGAAGGGACTGGGAGCAGGAGGTGGTGCAGGTGCAGGTGTAGTGAGAGGGGGAAGGGGCTGCAGACCTGCAGCAGGCACAGCAGAGACTGGAGGACAATGGCAAAGCACAGATGAAGACATCCCACCCCTAGGGTTGCCAGCTGTAGAATCACACAAACCCAAACACCCTTGCTCCGCCCCCTCCCCGAGGCCTCGCCTCTGGCCCACCCCTTTTCCAAGGTGTCAGCCCCACTCACTTCATCCCCCTCCCCACTCACTTTCACCGGGCTGGGAAGGGGATTGGGGTTGGGGTGTGGGGTGAAGGCTCCAGCTGGAGGTGTGGGCTCTGGGCTTGGGGGTGGGTCCATGGGGTTTAGAGTGTGGGAGGGGGCTCTGGGCTGAGCCTGGGGCAGGGGGCTGGGGTGCAGGAAGGAGTGTGGGATGCAGGCTCTTAGAGGGAGTTTGTGTGTGGAAGGGGGCTCAGGGCTGGGACAGGGGGTTGCGGTGCAGGAGGAGGTGCAGGGTGCAGGCTCTGTAAGGGAGTTTGGGTGCAGGAGAGATCAGGGCTGGGGCAGGGGTACAGGAGGGGATTTGGGGTACAGGCTCTGGGAGGGAGTTTGGGTATAGGAGGTGTAAGAGGGGGTGAGGGGTGCAAACTCTGGCCGGGCATCACTTACCTCCGGCAAGTCCCGGAAGCAACCGGTATGTCCAGCTCCTGGACTCAGGGGCAGCCTGGCAGCTCCACATGCTGCCCCTGCCTGCAGGCACTGCCCCCACAGCTCCCATTGTCCACAGTTCCCAGCCAATGAGAGCTGCGGAGTCGGTGCTCAGGGCAGGGGCAGTGCGCAGAGACCCCCTTGCCACCTGTACACCTAGGAACCAGACGTATCGGTTGCTTCCAGGAGCTGCGTGGAATCAGGGCAGGTAGGTAGCCTGCCTTAGCCCTGTTGCACCGCCAACCGGACTTTTAACAGCCTAAAACCTCCCAGACTGACTTCAGAAACCTGATCAAGCCTGATTCCAGGATGGTATTTTGTCTCCTTTCCCTGCTCTCCCCCTGCCCCCCAGCTGACTGTAAATGGGTACTTGCCACAGGGCCTGCTCACCCCCACTCGGTTACTGGGATCAAAGCCCTCCTGGCTGGAAGAACTAAGCAGAGAGCTGAGCTGATGGGATGGGGGAGCCTGGCCCTGCAGCACCACACTGGAGAGCCTGCAGGATCCACTCTGTGAGATGCTTCCAACCTCATTAAGATGTGGGGAGACCATGAGAAACGCAGGTGGACTGGGAAAGCGTCACTGTCCTCGCCTGCTCTCCCCAGCACAACGCACACCTGGCTCCTGCTCTGCCAGAGCTGAGGTCTCCTGCAGGGCCTGCGAGGAACCAGGCCAGCTCAGAAATGCTGTCACTGGAACTCCGTGCAAGGAGCCAGATGCACTTTCTGATCCCTCCCTGCCACCCCCATCCGGCCCCTGCACGGAGAGCAAGGCATTGGCTGGGTGGGATAAGGTCACGTCTGAATGTCCTTCATTTCCACTGAGCACCAAGCTGGGAGGAGGAGCTGCTGTGAAATCAGCCAGGCCTGCTGGCTCCCAAAAGCCTCCACCTGGACTCACATACACTGGCTGTCCAAAGCCTGAAGTCAATGGAAAATATCCCATCCAGTCCTTAGTGAGCGAGAGAAGGCTGGAAGCAAGGACCCCCCCCAGGTAGTGATTCCTACAGGACATGAATAAAGCCTCCACCTGCCATGCACACACTTATTTTTAGGGTGAGCTGCTTCCCAGCAAGGTGTCCCTGGAATTAGCTTGGTTGTTCCAGAGGCACAAAGCAGGAGTCAGACCAACCCAATAAAGCCAGACTCTCTTGAAGCACTGGCCTTATCCCAGTCTAGCTGGGCGCTTCTGAACTGAACCCCAAGGAAATGGCTAGCAGTACTGACACTTAAATGGTCATGGTTATGCGGGGGAGTTTGCACCTCCCCGAAATGGATGGAGGCTCTTCTCTGGCTGGATTCTGCAGACTCTGGGGTTAGCAATGCATGGGGGTCACTTTTGCAAGTGGATCTTGCAATCCTAGCAATTAGAAAGTTTGGGGTTGCAAAGGAAAGCTTAAATTCTGCAGTAAGTGCTAGAGCCCGCAGAGACGTCCAACCAGCACCTGCTACCAGGCTGCAGTTCAAACCCTGGCGCCTAAGTGATGGACTGGAGTGGGTCTCTTCTGAGGATCTGCTAGGGTATCTCATCTCCTAGGTGCATCTTGTTTCACAGGGCAGTTTGGTTTGTGAAGCTTAAGAAGTAACTTCCCCTTCCCCGACCAGTCTGGGAGACTCTGCATTTTAATTTAATTTTAAATGAAGCTTCTTAAACCTTTTAAAAACCTTATTTACTTTACATACAACAATAGTTTAGTTGTATATTATAGACTTATAGAAAGAGACCTTCTAAAAATGTTAAAATGTATGACTGGCACACGAAACCTTAAATGAGAGTGAATAAATGAAGACTTGGCACAGGACTTCTGAAAGGTTGCTGACCCCTGCACCAGTCAGTGCAGCAATGCAATGCAATGGCTAGCCTAGGGGTCTGCACTGCACCGGTGGCTAAAATCCCCAGTGCAGACAAGGCCTTGGCTAACAGCCCTGCTGGCTGTAAGGGGCCAGACGTTTGTGTGCTGCTACATGTCCCGCCTTGGTTTTGCACGGCCTATGCTGGATATGTGCACGATGAGCTGTAGGCAGGCAGGTACATGTGGCGTGTTAGAAGCTGTTCGGGCCCCAGGAAGAATAATGGCTGTTTCTGCCTGACCAGTGTTTTCCGCGTGACCTTTCTTTGAGCAAGGACACCCAGAAACAAAAATCACCAACTGGCTGCAAAATAGCAGCGACCTGTCTAACCCGAAGCACTTTGAGCCTTTCAGGAGCTGTGTGAACAACGGCCTGTTTTTCCTGGCTCATTTGGGTGCTCTTGTGCTTGGACATGATATTCCTTTGATGTTGAATTCTTGAGACAAAAAGGGAGAGTAATTTGCATATTAATGACACTTTCCTGGTCAGCAATCCCCATCCCATTTGGGATTGGGCTGGTTTTATACTAGAGTCGCAGAACCAAACAAGAAATGATTGCCATTCTCCTGGCCTGCAGCATTAACACAGAGTTGCTACTTTTAACTTTCCAACCATTCCCAGCTCCTCTCAGTCTGTAATCATCCGTCTGGCTGACATCCAGGGCCTGGTTCTCCTGCTAAAGAAGAAAGAAATGCCCCCAACCCTGAAAGATGCCCAAGGATCTCCTCTGTTCTGTGGTCTTTGCCCAAAGACCTGGAATGATATTTTGTGTTAAAAAGTGACCAGCAAAAGAGTATTTTTAAAACTGACCTTTTGCCTTTCTTTATAATGGAGGAAAATGGTCTGAAGGATTTCTTTTTTTAATATTTTCTCTTTACCTTTAGAAATACACATTCTACCTCGATATAACGCTGTCCTCGGGAGCCAAAAAATCTTACCGCGTTATAGGTGAAACTGCATGATATTGAACTTGCTTTGATCCCCCAGAGTGCACAGCCCTGCCCCCCCAGAGCGCTGCTTTACCACGTTATATCTGAATTCGTGTTATATCAGGTCATGTTATATCAGGGTAGAGGTGTATCAGGTCTACCCCTGGTTTTGCTGAAGGATACAAGTGGGTGTGGGGACGGGGAATGCAGGGTGTCTGGAGGCTGTTATGGTGGGAGTCCTCCCTCCAGAACAGATAGAACGATCAGGATCACTTGGTAAATTGGGCGCAAGCAAACAATATGCACTTGAATCTGATGAAATGTAAATGAGCTGTGACAGGCTTAGGATGCCACCTGATGTGCTGAGATACCACTGAGCCCGCCTGTTCTGCCAGCCTGGGCCCCCTTTTTACCAGTCTTGCTGAGCCAGGCTATTAAGCTTCCTCCAACATACACCCAGGCAGGGCCACACCCAACTGCAGAATGAGACAGACACTGTGATCAGCTCTGGGAAGACTCAGCTTAAGGGACTCACCCCAGCACTCAGGTGTCTACCTCCCTTGGAGTGCAGCCCAAAGGGATATTATAGGGCTGTCAATTAATCGCAGGTAACTCATGCAATTAACTCACTGTTAAACAATAGAACACCAACTGAAATGAATTTAACATTCTGGATGTTCTACATTTTCATGTATATTGTATTCTGTGTTCTAATTGAAATCAAAGTGTGTATTATTTTTTATTACAAATATTTCCACTGTAAAAATGATAAAAGAAATAGAAATTCACCTCATACAAGTACTGTAGTGCAATCTTTGTCATGCAAGTACAACTTACAAATGTAGATTTTTTTTGTTACATAACTGCACTCAAAAACCAAACAATGCAAAACTTCAGGCCAACAAGTCCACTCAGTCCTACTTCTTGTTCAGCCAATTGCGAAGACAAACAAGTTTATTTACATTTTCAGGAGATAACGCTGCCTGCTTCTTATTTACAATGTCACCAGTAAGTAAGAACAGACATTCACATGGTACTTTTGTAGCTGGTATTGCAATGTATTTACATGCCAGATATGCTTAATATTTGTATGTCCCTTCATGCTTTGGCCACCATTCCAAAGGCAGTTGTAATAAATAATAATTGGAGATATACCTATCTCCTAGAACTGGAAGGTCATTGAGTCCAGCCCCCTGCCTTCACTAGAAGGACCAAGTACTGATTTTTGCCCCAGATCCCTAAGTGGCCCCCTCAAGGACTGAATTCACAACCCTGGATCTAGGAGGCCAATGCTCAAACCACTGAGCTATTCCTCCCCCCACTCTAAGGCTGCATTGCCAGTGACTGCTGTTATCAGCTGATGACACTCGTTAAAAAAATGTGTTAATTAAATTTGCGACTGAACTCCTTGGGAGGAGAACTATATATCTCCTGTTCTGTTTCACCCGCATTCTGCCATATATTTCATGTTATAGCAGTCTTGGATGATGACCCAGCACATGCTGTTCATTTTAAGAACACTTTCACTGCAGATTTGACAAAACGCAAAGAAGGTACCAATGTGAGATTTCTAAAGATAGCTACAGAACTCCACGCAACATTTAAAAATCTGAAGTGCCTTCCAAAATCTGAGAGGGACAAGGTGTGGAGCATGCTTTCAGAAGTCATAAAAGAGCAACACTCTCACGCGGAAACTACAGAACCCGAACCACTAAACAAGAAAATCAACCTGGTGCTGGTAGCATCTGATAATGAAAATGAACATGCGTTGGTCCATACTGCTTTGGATTGTTATTGAGCAGAACCTGTCATCAGCATGGACGCATGTCCCCTGGAATGGTGGTTGAAGCATGAAGGGTCATATGAATCTTTAGCACATCTGGCACATAAATATCTTGCGACACCAGCTATAACTGTGCCATGTGAATGCCTGTTCTCTTTCAGGTGACACTGTAAACAAAAAGCAGGCAGCATTATCTCCTGAAAATGTAAACAAACTTGTTCGTCTGAGCAATTGGCTGAACAAGAAGTAGGACTGAGTGGACTTGCAGGCTCTAAAATTTTACATTGTTTATTTTTGAATGCAGCTTTTTTTGTACATAATTTTGCATTTGTAAGTTAAGCTTTCATGATAAAGAGGCTTGCACTACAGTACTTGTACTAGGTGAATTGACAAATATTATTTCTTTTGGTTTTTTTACAGTGCAAATACTTGTAATCAAAAACAAATATAAAGTTAGCATTGTACACTTTGTATTCTGTGTTGTAATTGAAATCAATATATTTGAAAATGTAGAAAACAACCCAAAATATTTAAATAAATGGTATTCTATTATTAAGAGTGCGAATAATCGCAATTAATTATTTTAATCACTTGACAGCCCTAGTATATCATGAAATCTGCCTCCTTCCTCAACGTGGAGGAAGGTATGCACAGCCTCTTCCCTTCCCCAGCCCCAGTTATGAGTTGTACAAATGGGGTTATATTATAAACAAGAAATAAATTTATTAAGTACAAAAGGTGAATTTTAAGTGAGTATAAGAGATAACAGACAGAACAAAGCAGATTACTGAGCAAATAAAACAAAACTCGCAAGCTAAGCTCAGTATACTTAAGAAACAGGTTACACAATGTCATTTCTTACCCTACATGTTGTTTTAAGCAGCTTGCAAAGTTTCTGTGATTTAGAGTTCCAGTTATATTTCTTTTCAGTCTGGACTCTCCCCCCGCCTTCCCTTCAGGTGTCTTTAGCCGTCTTTCTTCTTTGGCAGACAGCCCATGGACTGGAGTCTCCTTTGCCTCCCTCCCCATCCTTAAATAAGATTTTCACAAGGCGGAAATCCCTTTGTTTCCCAATCTTGACCCCTCTTCCCTTTTAGTGTAGTTACAAGAAGTCCTAGTAGTGTCACAGGTCGGTCCCAGGACTCCTCCCAGGAGGGAGAGAGATTAGTATCCTCATGGTCTTGTTGTTTCTTCCTAATGGTCCATCAAATCTGATGGCCTGTCCTGGTGGGTGTCGTCCCAATGTGCATCCAATTGTAATGGTTACATAGTCCGCATGCCTAACGTTAGATCTGAAGTGACACATGCACACAAATTGGATAATCACATCCAGTAAATCAGAACCTTTCCAATGATACCTTACAAGACCCATCTTGCATAAAGTACATCTCAGTTATGTCACATCCATATCATGAGCGTATTTCCATGAAGAATATGGAGAGCAACGTCACAGGAACATCTAGGAACAAAGGCTGTCAGCCATGCTTACAGGAGGGGGGGCTCTATCCTGGGAAGCAGCGACACTGAAAAAAGATTTGGGAGCCGCGGTGATGGACAATCAGCTGAATGTGAGCTCTCAGCGCTATGCTGTGGCCAAAAGGGCGAACGTGATCTGGGGATGCCTAAAGAGTGAAATCTCGAGGAGGAGCAGAGAGGTTATTTCCCCTCTGTATGTGGCCCTGGTGGGAGCGCTGCTGGAGCCCTTTGTCCAGCTCTGGTGCCCAAGATGCAGGAAGGCTGTTGATAAATTGGAGAGGGGTCAGAGAAGAGCCATGAGAATAATTCCAGGATTAGAAAACCTCCCTTACAGGGATAGACTCAAGGAGCTCGATCTATTTAGCTTACCAAAGAGAAGGTTAACGGGTGAGTTGATCACTGTCTATGAGTCCTACGTGGTGAACAAATATTTGATGATGGGCTCTCCGATCTAGCAGAGAAAGGTCTGACCCAATCCAATGGCTCAAAGCTGAGACTGGACACATTCAGACTTGAAAGGAGGCGTAACATTTTTACCAGTGAGAGTAATTAAACATTGGAACAGTTTTACCAAGAGTGGTGGTGGATTCTCCATCACCAACCATTTTAAAATCAGGATGGGATGTTCTTCTAAAGCTCTGCACTAGGAGTTATTTGGGTGCAGGTCTCTGGCCTGGGTCACACAAGAGGTCACACTGGATGACCCCTGTGGTCCCTTCTGGCCGTGGAGTCTATGACTCGATGAACAGAAGGAGTTGGGCTTCCTTCCTCCAAAACCTGGTTCCTCACTGGAGTCTGACTTTTGGGAGCTCTGCTAACAAGACTTAGTTGTTCCTGCTCCATTTAGTGTCACGGCTTGGAATGGATATTCCAGATTCCCTTTGATATTAAGAAAACCCACCAAAGTGTTTGAAGTAGCCAAGAAATAAGGGTACAGGCTCCATTTCCCCACCCTTGCAGGCCACCTTTACAAGGGACTTTTACAATGAATCCAACTCTGAGTTTGGCAGAGGAGACCTGGCCTTGAGTTTAAAGATCAAGACACAGGGTGGGAACTAATGGGCCAATCCTGCACCCATTGAATGGTCAGAAGTGTCCATCTGTGTTCATAGGAGCAGAGACAAGGCCTTACTAGCACAAAGCAGGCCTCAGTTTCCCCCTCTGTAAGGTGGGATAATGATACTGTCCAGCTCCCAGGTGGGTGAGGGTGAATGAATTAGTCCATCAGGCACTTTGAGATCCATGGACGTCAAGGAAAAGAGATGGCTTATGGGGTTCAAAATGGAAGATCCGTGGTTCAAACTGACATGCTCAGTGGTCAATGTGCTGGTGCAGTGAATGCAGATACTGGTGACTGAGAACCTCCCACCCCTGGTGGCCCCTGCTGTGGGATCAGCACCAGGCCAGTCAGCTGGCACCAGACTAGTGTCCAATCCAGAGGGCTGGTTTCACTGCAGATGTCGCCGGAGACGGGGCACAAGAGGAAATGCAGCGGGAAAAGCTCAGCCCAGGGGTGCTCTCCGGGGCCCAGCGGGAGCTGCCTTTCCTCGCTGTGACAGAGCTGGCAACGCTGCACAGCACAGGCACTGCCTTCTGGTTTTGCTGTTGGGTGCTCCTCCCCCTTCCCCCACTCATGGAAGCAGCCGCTGGGGCCTCATGGGGAAGAGGCTGAGCAGTGGGTGGGGCCTCAGGGCAGAGCAGTGGGCGGGGCTCAGGACGGGGCGTGGCCACAGTCCGGCCACTGGGGCCCGCAAAAGATTAATCCAGCCCTGCAGGTGCTGAGCACCCCCTATCTTTTTTCAGAGGGTGCTTGAGCCCGGAGCACCCCCAGGGTCGGTGCCTGTGCCTCGCAGTGTCTTGGGGAGCTCTCTGTATCGTTGTGGGCCAGGGACTGTCTGTAATTCCATGGGGGGAGGGTGACCACAGCCCTCTGGGAACTCAGAGCAGCAGGGGGTGATTAGGCAAATTCACTCAGGTGTGATACTGCCAGAGAAGTCTCACCACCAGGACAGGCTCACGTAGACTGGTTCAAACTAGATTCTCCCAAGACCGATAAAAAAAAGCCCAAGTTTAAACGGACTCAGGGCCTGCTTTCTGCTCCAGCGAATGGGCAGGACTTCTTGTGTGGAGAGTTGGAAGGAGAGACGCAGGCCAGAGGCTGAGGCTGGAATTCAGGTGACCTCTGGAAAGCTGCTTAGAAGCTATTTTTAAAAATGTTTTCTCTGTCATGCTTCCACCGGAACAGAACTGTGGAACTCGTTACCAATGGCTGTTAGGCTGTTCATTGCTTTGGAGGACAAAGCAAAACACAGATGCTGGCGTGTTTGGGCAGTCTGGCTTGCTGGGGATATCGCAGTGTAGGCAGAGAACTGTGCGGCCTGGAAAGCTTGTCTGGGTGTCTTTTGTGTAATTACTTCAACGGAAACAAACTCTGGCCAAGACATTTAACTGCCCTGTCCCTTGGTTTCTGTGTCTATGAAATGGGGACGACGATCACATGCAGATGGGTTGGGAGGGAATGTTTCCAAGTGCTGGCAACAGTCATGCCCAAGCAGCTGCAGAAGGCAAAGTGTTCTGTGTCCCTTTGGCCTTCACTGCGGTTCCCACTGACTGCCTGATTGCTGAGTGTACACTGCAGTGCCCAGGGCAAGGGCAGGGCTTGTGCACGCTCTGCCAAGCACTGGGCACACTGCCAGGACTCAGCAATCACTGAGCCCTCAAAAACATCATGTGCGACTGCTGCCACTAGCATCCAGTGACCTGCTGTCTGCAGCCCCCGGCAGGAGAGGCCTGAGGGGGAAAGCCAGCTCTCACTGCAGAACCAAGGGGCTGCCTGGAAACAGCTCAGGCCTACCCCACTACTGTGATCTTCAGCAGCACATGGGGGAGGGCGGGGGCTGTGGAACTGGCTGTCATGCAATGGAGATTTGGAACCAGCTGCCTCCCCCCATGTCACCAGGATGGTCCTTTCTCAGCCCCGGCACCTGGCTGCTCACTTGTGGTTCACCAGCAGCTTCTCAGAGGTTACAGAGGGGACGAAAGTTGCTCCCACTGTCCTGCTGCAGCAGGAAGCAAACTGGCCCTCGGCACAGAAAGGAGAGAAGCAGGGCTGCTTCTGAGAATGGGGGAACAGGCCATGGGGGTAGAGTGACCAGACAGCAAGTGTGAAAAATCGGGACAGAGGGTGGGCGGGGGAATAGAAGCCTATATAAGAAGTCTCAAAAATTGGGACTGTCACTATAAAATCGGGACATCTGGTCACTCTACACAGGGCTGCCTTGGAACCAAGAGTCTCCTGGCCTGGCGTGTTTTGTCCTTGTTATCCTGCCCTGCAGGGAAGCTGCCGCAGCACCAGGCTCGGGCACAGCAGTGAGCACATCTGCATTGTACTGAGCTGTTTTGTCACCCCAAAGACTGTTATAATAAATAATAATTGGAGATATGCCTATCTCCTAGAACTGGAAGGTCAGTGAGTCCAGCCCCCTGCCTTCACTAGCAGGACCAAGTACTGATTTTTGCCCCAGATCCCTAAGTGGCCCCCTCAAGGATTGAGCTCACACCCCTGGGTTTAGCAGGCCAATGCTCAAACCACTGAGCTATCCCTCCCCCCAGTCTAAAGCTGCATCGTCAGTGACTGCTGTTACCAGCTTTGCCCATTACTTAGGGGTATGCACATTTATTCAGGTTACTCTTCTGGAGGCAGGGGGGTGGGAATCTGTAATTCTATCAGTGTTCTGCTTGTGTCATGTGTGTGCTCATACGGAGCTCTACTTCTCCCTGCTGCAAGTCCCCTCCCACTGGAGCGATCCGGCAGGACCTAGGCTCCCCCGGGGGCTGGGTTCCTCCAGCCCCAGAACTGGATGAACACACGTTAACAGAGCGCTCAGTAGGCTGGGTCGAGCAGCACCTCCAAGCTGTCACCCTCATATGCCATGGGCACTACACTGGAACAGAGCCCACCTGAGCAGGCTAGGTCGAGTAGCACTTCCATGCTGCCACCGTCATATGTCCCAGGTTCAGCACATCCCTTCCCCCCCCTTTACACGTTACAATTGTTCTGGCAGTAACACACCTGATGAGCAAACCCCACGGGACTTTTGGGCGCTGCAGGGATCTTTAGCTTAGGGTACGGCTACACTTGAAATTTCGGAGCGCTGCCGCGGCAGCACTTTGAAGTGTGAGTGTGGTCGGAGCACCAGTGCTGGGAGAGAGCTCTCCCAGCGCTGCATGTAAACCACATCCTCTATGGGTGTAGCGTGCAGCGCTGGGAGCCGCGCTCCCAGCGCTCCCGCGCTGATTACACTGAGGCTTTACAGCGCTGCATCTTGCAGCGCTCAGGGGGTTGTTTTTTCACACTCCTGAGCACGAAAGTTGCAGTGCTGTAAAGTGCCAGGGTAGCCATACTCTCAGGTACGAGGAGCATTGCTGCAGAGTGAATGAAGAAGCCAAAAAACACCCACAAGGGGGATGAAGGGGGAGAGAGAGAAGCAACTAGCTTAACCAGGAAAGTTATTTATTGCCAGATGATAACCACAGGGGAGTCAAACCAACAGAACAGTTATAATATTAAATCTACCAAATGTAATTGTAAAAGTCGGGTTTAGAAACTATCACTGATCACACAAGTGGGGGTCAGAAGGCTACACCGAGAGAGAGGGAGCTGGGTTCTCACCACTGCATGAAGCTTGAATCTATCGGGGGTCCCAGGCGCTGGTGGTAGCTGAGGGTCCAGAGTGTGGGAGCCAGGCAGAGCCCCCAGCACCATCAGTCAGGAGATGAAGTCCCAGTGGAACTGCTGCAGATTTTGGATCCAGGCCTCAGAACACACTTGAGCGTGGGCAGGGGTTTCTGTAGAGAAACAACAATGGTTCAAGGGAGAACAGGAGATTTGTTGATGTGTAAACAAGGGAGATACCAAAGTTGTTTTGTTCAGGCTAGACATGGGAGCTGCTCATTCCTGGCTAAGGGCGGTGTCCCTTGGAGGGAGCTCACAATGCGATTAGGCTGCTTCAGTGTTTTGGATCCCAATCAAGGATTCATTACTAGAATTGAGCTGGGGGTGTGCAGCATGGGTTCATTAGCATCTGGAGCAGAGATCCCCCATCATGCCATGCTTCCCTGCTTTTCTGGTCCCAGAGTTCAGTGCAGTTCTTGCCTTAGAATCTCTGGTCTCCATCCTGTGTGCTCATGCAGATGCCTCCCTGTCCCATCTTCAATGCAAATGAGCCTAGGGGAGTTTCCTTAATCCTGTCACCCTTGTCCCAGGGGTTTAGGTGTCTCCCATGGCCTTGTCATTGCTTTTGGTCTTTCTTCTGATGCAGATTTGGTTCAAGCAGAGGCTGGTGTCTTTCTTGAGTCAGACAGGCTGGGTACTGTGCCCTGGTTCCCCAAGAACACAGAGCTGCTAGGTAACACAGACTCCAGCCCAAGGCTTCTCCACCAGCGGAGGGGCTCCTAGGGAACCAGTATCACCTGGGTCTCCTTTCTCCACCATGTGCTGACATGCTCAAAGAATTCTAGCACTTCGAGGAGGTGCGACTTTCCCTTGCAGAGCCCAGGCAGGCTTGTCCCTGGCGTTTCGTGATTGCTCTGAGACTGGAACATGGGGCCCACAGTTTAAAAAGGAAGTGGAAAACTTGGCGAGGGTGCAGGACAGTGCTACAGCAATGAGTCGAGGCACTGAAAGAGGCATCGCTCAATACTGGAGAGAGGGACCAACACAGGGAGAAGCAACCAAGCACTACGCGGAATCTCTCATTTAGCAAAGAAAGACAGAACAAGAGACGGGGGCTGGAAGTTAAAGCCAGACAAATAGAAGTTAAAAATATGTTGTCGTCTTTCTAACAGGCAGGGCAGTTAACCACTGCAACAATCCGTCACCAAGTGGTGGATTCTCCGTCTCTCCCGTCTTCACATCCAGACAGGATCCTTTCCTGAAGGAGCTGCCTCAGCCAGACACAAGCAGCTGGGCTTGGAACAAGTGGAGCTGAGGGAGATCCTGCTGAGGAGGTCAGGCTAATGGTCCCTTCTAGCCTTAAAGATCTATGCATGAACTCCTAGTTCCAGGGAAGCCAGCAGGAACTTTGCCATTGACTTCCATGGAGCCAAAGACTTCACCCAATGGAGCATTTCAGCTAGTTTCCTGAGCCCTGCGATGAGACTCGCTGCGGCTCCCCAGATCATGGGCAGCACGGGTGCAACCAGGGTCCCAAGTACCAAGCCCTCTGGTGCAGATCACGTAGTATTACTGGTGGCTTATCCCTCCTGGTGCTGGGGACTGTCAGCACTTTTACAGCTTGTTCCCAGCATCCCCTCTCCGTCACCTCAATGCCTTCTCCCTTCTCTGCAGTGCCGGAAAAAAGTGAGTCTGGGATCGGTCCCCTAACCCCGCCATGGTCACCTGCAAAGAAGTGACCTGCTGTGCAGCCTCCTTTTCCTTGTTTGTTGCTCCCAGAGCCCCACCCAGCCCAGGTGCTGGACATGGCATCTGGCCAGGGCACAAGACAGCGAGGTTACCCTATGACATTCCCCTGGTGTTATCTGGACTGGTGATTGGCTGGGTCACTCCAATGTTCGACTCTGGGAGCCAGCCTTACTCTGCTCTACAGTGAGAACCCCCACTCCTGGGCTGGTCACGCACAGCTTCTGGCATGTCAGCTGCTCCTTGGATTGTGCAACCAAATGACACTAGCCAATATCTCCAGTCCTAGACCCAGCCCTAGGAACCTCCGTCTTGCAGTGTCCAGTTATGCCCGCTGGATGCTGCAAGCTAATATGAGTTCGTCAATTTAACAAAGAAATTGAAATGTACCAGGCTTGCTATCCCAAGGAGAGTCTCTGACACACTTCAAACCAAACACACTGCTTCAGGTAGAATAAACAAACACATTTATTAACTACAAAGATAAATTTTAAGTGATTATAAGTCAAAAGATACAAAAGAGATACAAAAGGAGCATTTAAAGACGATGAAGTCATTGTGGAGAAACTAAATGAATTCTTTGCTTCAGTCTTCACGG
>NC_133770.1:300507652-300512444 GCF_003597395.2 Chelonoidis abingdonii | reverse complement strand
AGCCAGGCTGGGTAAGGAATGGTGTCCCTAGCCTCTGTTTGTCAGAGGGTGGAGATGGATGGCAGGAGAGAGATCACTTGATCATTGCCTGTTAGGTTCACTCCCTTGGAGACACTTGGCATTGTTCACTGTCGGCAGACAGGATACTGGGCTGGAGGGACCCTTGGTCTGACCCAGTGTGGCTGTTCTTTTGTCAAAGCCCAATAAGTCGGATTTGGTCAAACGAATTAAAGGCAAAACACATTCTAAGCTGACCTTAACACTTTCGATGCCCTTACAAACTTAGATGCTTCTCACCACGGACTGGCTGGTTGCCCTTCAGCCAGGCTCTCCCTTTGATCAGTGCTTCAGTCGCTTGGTGGTGGTGTCTGTAGATGCAGGTGAAAGAGAGGGAACGAGCATGGCAAATGTTTCTCCCTTTTATCATGTTCTTTCTTCCCTCTTGGCTTTGCCCCCCCCCTTCAGAGTCAGGTGAACATTCCCTCGTCGCAGTCCTAAACTGACCAAGGGAAGGGAGGTGACCTAGAGTCCAACAGATCCTTTGTTGCTGTCTAGGCCAGTGTCCTTTGTTCCTGTGAGGCTGGGCTGGGTCTGTCCCATACCTGCCCTGATGAGGTGTGAACTGCCCCTCTGCTCTTGGAGAGTTTTTGCCTGGTCTTATTTTAAGCCATGAGGACACATTTTCAGCCTTGTAACTATATACATGAAATTACAACCTATAACATCACTGTAACAACACTGCTCAGTGCATCATGAGCCTTCTGAAGACACCCGACATGGCAAACTTTGCATTGGATCCTACACAATCATTTTACAAGGATGAACATGGGGCTGCTGGGTGTTCCCCCAAGGTACACAGTGTCACATACCCCTCCACAGACAACAATGGGATTTGCAATGAGTACTAGGGAGCTGGGGCTGTTTTTCACACCATCTCTCAAACAGGACCCAGAGTGCCCTCCGGCACTGGGTGGGGACATTGCTTCGCTGCCGGCCCAGAGGGCAGAACAGTCCCCATAACCACTGACCTGGCTTCCTGCTGGGCCTAGTGTGTGCGCGTGGCTCTTGCAGTGACCAGGTGCAGCCCACGTGCTGGCCCTGCAGGGCGCTCTCCTCCCCTACAGGCTGGTGAGCAGTGAGAGGACAAACCGCAGATGCAGGGAGAGATGTGGGGCTCAGCCCAGGCCCTGGGGTCTGGCCTCCCCTTTCAGGGGACAAAGGTGCCCGCATGGCACGAGGTGCTTCACCACCCACGGCAGGGAGTATCCGGCAGCATGTTCTGTTAACAGGGCAGGAGGATCTCTCCAAGGGTGGCTCCATGCCCAGCAGGAGCTGTGGCTGGTGGTGGCACAGTGACTTTCGGGGCTCAGGCTGGGACTCCAGCAGGTTCCTGAAGCACAGAGCGCGTTTGCCAGGCATCCCCAGGGCTCTCAGCATGCACAGGGGCTGGAGGAGTCGGCCTCCTGCAGCCGCACGGTCAGCCTGCTGCTCCCAGCATCGCTCTTGAGGACAAGCAGCTGCATCACGTCCTGCATGCACCTGTCCACGTTCTCTCCTGCAGGGGCGAGACTGGCAGCGGCTCGGCAGTGGGTGGCAGCACCAGGAGTCCCCCCCAGGGAAAAGGAACAGGACCCGCTTCTTCCGCAGAGTGTGTGTGTGATGGGAGGGCTCTGCGTGTGTCTGTAACGGGGGTTCAGTGCACAGGCATTTGTCTCTAGTGCTGTGGGGGAGAATGAAGGCTCCATACGTGAGTGTGTACATGAGGGCCGGGTGTGCACAGTGGTTGTGGGTGGGGAAAAGGACCATGTGTGTCTGAGGGTCATACATGGGAACCCTCCCAGAGCTTGCACCCTTCATCTTCTCCTGTGCCCCAACCCCCTGCCCCAGCACTGAGCCCCCTCCCACACCTAAACTCCCTCCCGGACCCCACACCCTTCACCTCCTCCCATGCCCCAATCCCCTGTCCCAGCGCGGAGCCGCCTCCCACACCCAAACTCCCTCCCAGACCCCACATCCTTCACCTCCTCCCGTGCCCCAATCCCCTGTCCCAGAGTGGAGCCCCCTCCCACACCTAAACTCTGTCCCGGAGCCCACACCCTTCACCTCCTCCCATGTCCCAACCTCCTGCCCCGAGCCCCCTCTTGCACCCAAACTCCCTCCCACAGCCTGCACCCGTCACTTTGTCTCATGCCCCACCCAACCCCCTGCTCCAGCGCTGAGCCCTCTCCCGTACCCAAACTCTCTCCCAGAGCCCACACCCTTCACCTCCTCCTGTGCCCCAGCCCCCTGCCCCAGTGCTGAGCCCCCTCCCAGAGCCCACACCCCTCCCCCAGCACCAAGCCCCCTCCCACACCTTGAACTTCTCATTTCCAGCCCCACCCCAGAGTCTGCACCCCCAGCCAGAGCTCTCACCCCCTCCTGCACCCCAACCTCCTGCCTCAGCCCAATGAGAATGAGCGAGTGAGCGCCAGAGGAAGGGGGGATGGAGTGAGTGTGGGCAGGGCCTCAGGGAAGGGGCAGGGCAAGGGTGTTTGGTTTTCTGCAATTCGAAAGTGGGCAACCCGAGGGCAGCGGTTCCTGTCTGACACCACTCAGCAGCGGGGGAGGAATCTCAGCACAGCACCAACCATGGGCACTCGTGTCCCGCTCCCCAAAGGTACTAACTCCCACCAAAATCAATAGCAGGGGAGGACCTGTCCTCCCCGAGGCCAAGGGCTGAACGGGCGAGAGCCTGAACTCGCCGCCCAGTGGGCAGGATGGGGCACACAGCTGGGGCAGGGAAGCTGACTGGCTGCAACATCATGTTTCGGAGAGGGCTCCGGCTCCTCCCAGCTGTGCAGAGCCCATTTGGGGGCCCAGCTCCCAGGCTGCATGAGGTGAGGGGGGCAGCCCCGCCCTACCTGTCTTGGCCGACATGTTAAACCTGCCGGCTACTCCCTGCTCCATGGAAAACTTCTCAGCCTTATCCTCCGGCAGGCGTGGCTCCAGGTCAGTCTTGTTCCCCAGCAGGAAGATGGGGGCTGCAGGAGGCAGAGGTGGGATGGGGTGATGGGGAGAGAAAGATGGGAAAACGCGAGGGCTCAGGATGGGGCCAGCATCTGCCAAGCTGCGGGGTGTGACACAGGGAGGCCCAGCCATGGCCCTGTTCCCCTGAGCACAGTAGGGAGGCCTGGACACATGTTCAGACCGGTGTCCATGCCCTGAACTCCCCTGTCCCTTGGCACTGCCACAGCATCCGTGCCAACTCCCTCATGTACAGAGCTCGAGAGCCCAGAGGGGCTCAGCTCACGGCAGAACTGGCCCCCCACCCCCTCAATCCCAAACGGGTCAGCCAGGAACAAAACCCAGGGGAATGGCAGAGCCCTAGCACTAAAGGTGTCATGTCCTGAAGCAGCGGTGCCAGGCTGTGGTGCCGGGGGCCCCCTTTCCTACTCACTCTGATGGGGCCCCCAGAGCCCTCTGCAGCCTTAGCGAACAAGGCAGGACATTGGACACTGGAGTGTGGTTTCGACCCTGCAAAACCAGCCGGGTGGGATCCCCACTTGCCCTGCCAGCTCCAATGCCGGGCACCCGTGTTTCCCACTGCACTTTGTTCCCCACTGTCCTGTCGGTCAGTCCACTCCCCCTTTCCCCTCCAGATCCTGCCCCTGCCATGACACCTGCCACAGAGACAGCCACAGGACCTAGCGTCAAACAGCTCCGCGGGTGGCCCCCGTGTTCCCTATTAGCTCTTTGGGGCAGGACACATCTCGGTATGTGTCTGCACAGCACCCAGCACCCTGGGGCCCGGCCCTGAACGGGGCCTGTGGGTGACTGCCCAGCAGCATGTGAGCACCGGACGATTCTGCCTCAAGGTGCCTGTTTGGACAAGAGCTGACGTGAGATGAGACGGCCTCTCTGGAAGGGCCTTTCCTGCCTGGTCTGCCCCTGCAGCTTCAGCTTCCCACCGGCGCGCAGCACAGCTGTGTCTGGGGAGCCGAGGCATAGGACAGACTCCTGGGCTGGAGCACCCATGGGAAAAAAATAGTGGGTGCTTAGCACCCACCAGCCACCCGCTGTTGGTGCCTGTGAGCACAGGACTGAGGTTCAGCATTGAGGGGCACTGGCAGAGCTATGGGGGACCCCAGGGGTGGGACAGCAGGGGGCTGCGGGTCGGGATTGAGGGGCACCAACAGAGCTAGGGGTGGGACCCCAGGCTGGGAGTGAGGGGCACTGGCAGAGCTGAGGGGGGAGCCCAGGGCTGAGCTAGCAGGGGGCTGTGGTTTGGGACTGAGGGACACTGGCAGAGCTAGGGGGGGAGCCCAGGGCTGAGCTAGCAGGGGGCTGTGGGTTGGGACTGAGGGGCACTGGCAGAGCTTTACGTACAATACACACCATTGTCATGAGCACTAAAAATCAACGCAGTGTTACAAACGTGTGTCTGAAGACAGCAGCACTCTGGCCAGGGCATCATTAATTAACACACACACATGCATGCGCTCTCTCTCTCTCTCTCTCTCTGGGCAGGGTGGCTGGTTTCTCTTTAACAATTTTCTGGCCTCCCTCTGTCTCCAGCCACTTTGCAAAGCTGCCAGGGAACTTGTGAGAGATAGCCTGGAGCCCAGGGCTTAATGAGCCGCTGCCCTAATGAGCATGACTGGAGTCCAGCCTGGGAAAGAGCTGGGTGGCACAGGCTGGACGCCAGCCCTCAGGGTGGTGGGCAGTGGGGCCCAGCCCCTGGTACATGTGCCCAGGCCTATGGGATGGGCGCTCCCTCCAGGAGAGAGCAATTATGGGCCGGGGGGGGGGGGGG